>NC_080682.1:61467706-61770736 GCF_030445035.2 Dasypus novemcinctus | reverse complement strand
AACTTAGGGGTTACAGGCCTTTGTTGAGGATATGCTGAAGATAATAGATAGTCTACCCCCAAACACATTTGCATGCTTGCATTTAGAAGCCAGAATATCATTTCCCTTCAGGGACTCACAAACTCTGCAACCCTCCCGGGAGCCCAGATCAAGATCCCTTGACTTTGAGATTATGTGGTAAAGCTGTAAATTTATGGAATAATGGGATGTGGTGATTAGCTGTGAGGTGTGTCTCCAGCAATTGGTTATTAACCATAAGTAAAGTACAGATGTTTGCAAATGATTTATATATGACGATTCAAAGGATTTCCCCCAATGACATAACTCTCACTGATCACTGTAGGCGATAAGACCGATATGGTCTATCCCCTGTCTACCTCCCTGACATCACCTCTTACCACTTTTCTCCATACCCATAAAGCTCCAGCCGGGTGGCATCCTTTCTAATTCCCAACCCCCTAAGTTCTTTCCTGCCCCAGGGCATTTGCACTTGCTGGGCAATGTTCCAGACACAAGGTGAACAAGATCCCAAGATTCTTCTTCCGCAGTTTTTATTTTGGTGGAGGGGAACTGGCAATAGGCACACGAGCCACTCAGCAGGTTTGATCATTTCAGAATTTATGAAGAAATTATAACAGGGTAATTTGGGGATAGTGACTTATAGACAGTCAGCCAAGACCTCTTTGAGGCGGTGACATTTTAGCTGGGATGGGAGTAATGAGAAAGAGCTACTGGCTAAAAGGAAACGATTTCAGGCAAATGCAGTAACAAGCACGAATGCCCTGAGGCAGGAAACAAGTTGACTGGGTTGGAAGGTCAGAAAGGAGGTCATTTGACATAAGATTTGCTCTCTCAAGGAGAAACTTTCAGGGTCTATGCTACTGCCCAACTCTTATTAATATGACATGAATAGTTGTGGTCATTACAAATTAGGCGCTTTATTTCCTTACAGTAATTTTGAGTTTTTGTCAACATCTGGGTATGCAAATTCAAAGAATCCAAACCCTAATTTGATAGGTGAGGTGACCTGAGGCCTAGAGAGCTTAAGTAATTTGCCCAGCGCCTCACAACTGGTTGGTAGGGTAGCTTACTGGAAGAGATGGAGGGAGAACCCTGGCTGCTGCATTCCGGGCTGGGTGCTTGCTCCGCACCACTCTGCCTCTTTATATAATTACACAAAGGTCACTTTGTCTCAGAAACTAGTGCGGTGCCTAGTCCCATGTGCAGCTGTGGTGTCGCAGCCCAGAGACATATCATTACATGGTTTTTAGCTTTGATAGGTTTTAAAACAGCTTCCGTATTTCTTCAGATATTCGCGTAGCTAAAGGTGAGCCAAAAATCTCTCAACCTAAAGGAAACCAAACAACAGTATTCCCTCTGGATGAAGCTTTGAGTTCAGTGAGACTTTTACAAGTTCTAGGCCCTCTCTTGCCTCTGGTTTGGTCAGTGGTCAGGACAGAAGGGCTCCCAATTTTTTGATGACCACATCAAGGAGGATAACCACACCCACCCCACTTGCTACATGACCCTCTGACCAACAAGAACATCTGAATTGACAGCAGTTCTGTTTCTAATCACAGAAATCTCAGTCATAATGGAAGCAAATGTTTTCAAAACATTAGAAAAAAATTGGAGATGGTGAGTAGAATTGTTTGGTAGCTCTAAACTGGCAAAGACTGAGCTAGTTCCAGGTACGACTATATAAGTAACCTCACTGTACCAAAACTCTCACATTACAAAATTTCAACAAAGAGTTGAGCCCTGTCCAATATTGAAATGACCTTTTAGTAAGGAAGTTCAGAAAAACTAATGAGCTCCTTTTCTACCACCTCTGATAAAATTCAGGTTCAGAGTCCTCTCTTTAAACTTCTGAAAACTATCTCCTTGCAGCAATGTCTCTCTCCATTCTTACATGGCTGGTGAGAAGGTAAACTAGTCATTCCTTCAGGAGTGCAATTTGTCTATTGGATAGCAAGAGACTGAAAGAGCTGTATAGTCTTTGACCCAAGAGTTGTATGTCTAAGATTTGAGCCTAAGGAAAGCAGAGATATCTGCAAGATTATATGACAAGGTTTATAAACCAAGATGGTCACAGCAGCATTATTTATTGGAATCTTCCAAAATGTGTTCTGTAGAAACTGGTCTCACAATATTCTTCTCTCTCTCTCTTTCTCTCTCTCTCTCTCTCTCTCTCTCTCTCTCTCTCTCTCTCTCTTTCTCACACACACACACACACAGAGGACTGTGTGGTCAAATAAGTTCAAATACACATACCATATTGCTCTTTTGGAGAGTCACAAAGCATATTAGCATATTCTTCTCAAAAGTCCTGCAATAAGGACATGTACTTAACCTTGTTTAACTCAGTGTTTCTCAAATTCGTTTGGCCATGGAATCCCTTTATTACATAGCACTTCTTTTTTTTTTTTTTTTTAGTGTTACATTAAAAAAATATAAGATGTCCCCATATACCCCCACCACCCTCACCCCACTCCTCCCACATCAATAGCCTCTTTCATCATCATGGAACATTCATTGCATTTGGTGAATACATTTTGGAGCAAGGCTGCACCGCATGGGTAATGGTTTACATTGTAGTTTACACTCTCCCCCAGACCACCCAGTGGGCCATGGCAGGACATACAATGTCCAGTATTTGTCCCTGCAGTACCATCCAGGACAACTTCTTAATCCCCCCCAGAACTAGGATTCTGCAAAATATGCTTCAGGAAATGCTGGGTTAAATAAATTTACATATCTGATTATGGAATGCTCTGCTGCTATTTAAAACAATGTTAAAGAAGATCGATTCTATTGGATCAGTACTCATGATATATTAAGTAAAAAAAAGGTTACGTAAAATATGCCTATTTTATTAGCATAATTTTGGAAACAAAATAAATCTATGCATAATTATACCAAAATAATCACAGGTTTGATCTCTTGGTGTTGGCATTAGTGATTATTTTATCTTTTCTCTTTGGGATTTTCTAACTTTTCCCAACCTTCTATAATTAATAAGCATTAATTTTGTTATGAAGAAAATATTATATATTTTAATTTTTTATTTTGAAGTAATTTTAGAATTACAGAAAAGTTGCAAAAAATTTTTTCATATATCCTTTACCCAGCTTCCCCTACAGAACCAGAGTACAATTATTAAAATCAAGAAATTAAAGTTGATGCACTACTCATTTAAGTTTCACTGGTTTTCCCACTAAAGTCATCTTTCTGGTCTAAGATCCTATCCAGGATCTTTTATTGCACTTAGTTGTTATGTCTCAGCCTCTTCCAAACTGTGACAGTTTCTCAGTCTTTTCCTTGTTTTTCATGACCTTGACACTTTTAAAGAGTCCTGGCCAATTATCTGTAGAATGTTCCTCAATTTGAGTATATCTTCTTCTTAGGTTAGATTTCTGCATTTTTGCCATTTTAGCAAAAATACCACAGAATTTACATTGTGCCTTCTTAGTGTGTTAAGTCAGGAATTACATGCTGTCACTTATTAATATTTTTTGCTTTTGGTTGAGATGGTATCTGCCAGGTTTCTCTACTATAAAGTTGCTATTTTTTCATTAGTAAGTATCTTGTGGGAAAATATTTTGAGACTATGCTAATATCCTGTTCTTCATCATATTTGCCTTCTAATTTTAGCAAGCATTGATGATTCTTGCTTGCAAAAGGTATTACTGTTGTGTTTCCCTGCTTGTGATTTTCTAATCCCACCATTCTTTCTGCATTTATTAATTGAAATTCTACTGTGAGGGTAACTTTTCCCTTTGCTTCCATTTATTTATTTATTCAATTATTTTTATGTAAGTATGGACTGGTGGCTATTTTTAAACAAGTCAATTTTATTGATACATATTAATAAAGCATACAATTCATTCAAAATGTACAATCAATAGTAGTTAATATAATCAAAAAGTTGTGCATTCATCATTTTGGTCATTATTAGAGCATTCTCATTATTTCAATAATAATAATAAACAAAAACACAGACAAAAAAGAAAATTCCTCAGTTATCAATCTCTCTCTGTTTCCCTTGCTGTACATAGCTGCTGTTTCTGGCTATTTTTGTACAATTATTTATTCATTTATTAAGTAGTTTTATTGAGATATATTCACAGACCATATAATTTATCCAAAGTGTATAATCAGTGGCTTTTAGTGTAATCACAATTTTGTACATTTATCATGTCAAAAATTTTAGAACAACTTCATTACTCCAAAAAGAAAGACTCCATGCCCCTTGGTATTCTTTCTTCAGATCTACATAAACACTACTCTAATTTCATCTTTATAATTTGATTTATATTTACATTTTATATAAATGAAATCATACAATATGTAATACTTTGTGTCTGGTCTCCTTCACTTAGGATAATGGGTTTTTTAATTTTGTCTGATATTAGCATTTTGTAGTATTTTTTTTCAAAGATTTATGTATTTATTTATTTCTCTTCCCTCTCCCCCCACCCCAGTTGTCTGTTCTCTGTGTCTATTTGCTGCGTCTTCTTTGTCCGCTTCTGTTGTTGTCAGTGGCACAGGAATCTTGTTTCTTTGTGTTGCGTCATCTTGTTGTGTCAGCTCTCCATGTGTGCGGCACCATTCCTGGGCAGGCTGCACTTTCTTTTGCGCTGGGCAGCTCTCCTTACAGGGCGCGCTCCTTGAACGTGGGGCTCCCCTATGCAGGGGACACCCCTGTGTGGCAGGGCACTCCTTGTGCGCATCAGCACAGTGCATGGGCCTGCTCCACACGGGTCGAGGAGGCCTGGGGTTTGAACCGCAGACCTCCCATGTGGTAGCCAGACGCCCTAACCACTAGGCCAAGTCCACCGCCCAACATTTTATAGTAATAACTTACATTTGTTTAGCTTTAAAGAAAAATGATCTTACATATGCGATTCTACCCATATTCATATTTCACATAATATACTTATATTTCACATAATATATTTAGTTCATAATAGTGCAATCATACAGTATTTGTCCTTTTGTGTCTGGCTTGCTTCACTCAACATAATGTCCTCTAGGTTCATCCATGTTTTCATATGTGTCAAGACTTTATTTCTTCTTACTGCTGCGTAATATTCCATCGTTTATACACTCCACAATTTGTTTATCCATTCATCAGCTAATGGACACCTGGGTTATTTCCAACTTTTGGCTATCATGAACAAGGCTGCTATGAACATTGGTGTGCAGGTGTCTATTCGTGTCACTGCTCTCAGTTCTTCTGGGTATATACCTAGCAATGGTATTGCTGGGCCCCATCACAAGTCTATATTCACCTTCCTTAGGAAGCAATGATGGCTATTTATTTATTTATGATTATTATCATTATTTATTTTTTTCACAAAAAGTCCAGATTAAACCATTCACAATCACTTCGAGTTCATTCCTGTTTCCATTTAATGTGTCCCCATCCCTTTTTGAGCATTTCCTTACTTTCTAGCACACAAGATATTTGAGTCACATTTTATATTTTTCCTTCTCCAGCCCTGGAATAAACCATTTCTCCTAGGAGCTCTGGTTTCTTTTAATGGAGAAAAGTATTTAAAAACTAAGATCTGGGCATTAGGTATGAACTAGGCCCTGGGAGGTAGACGGAGCTAGGAAATATATAATATATATTCATGTCAGCACGTACACACATTTTTAATTCTATTTCTATCCATTACATTTATTTATATATGTGTGTGTGTTATATGTATTAAATTTAAAGGTGTATAAATATATAAAATAAAAATACATCGTACATATGAATATATATTAAATACACATATAGAATTCACGCTGAAATCTCTGATTTCAATCAAACTTTACAGGGTTCATTTCAGTCTTCCCCTTTCCATTTTATAATTCCTTTCTCCAATAGTGAGATCATTATTTACTTATTTACTTATTTATGCAATATTTACTTATTTACGCAATCCTAAAACATGCATAAAGACTTTCAGAATTGTTAACGCATAACCCTGTGGAAAAAAATTAAATTTATCACCTGAAGTACAATAATTGTGTAGAATTCTTTTTTTGTAGTTAGTCTAATGATACACAGTCAAAATATTGTTTTTCAAAGTAATCTAAGCCGGTTCTTTTATTCCCCACCCCTTTCATTGTAGTTTTGTTATTAACTTGTCATAGAGCTAGGTTCATTTTTATTTTTTATTTTATCATTTGTTTATTGTCTTATATCATTTTTTGTTTGTATTTTACCTGGAGAAATAAAACTAAGAGTAAGAAAAAATATATTTTATATATATATTATATCTATATAGAGATATACTCAGAGAAGTGTCACTCTCCCCTCATTCCTGCCACCCCATTCCCTTTCTCCCATTCTCTCCATCCAGGTTCATTCGCCCTCTCTCAATAACTAATACCATTAGTTTCCACTTACTATTTCCTTTGTTTCTTCTGTAGAAATGAGAAGATACATGTGTATATTCTTATATCTCTTTCTTTTCTTAGGGTAGTGTACTAAATATGCTTTTGCACTTTGTTTCTTTCCATTTAATAATAGATCCCAGAAATCACTCCAGTTTTTTTAATCAGCTGCATAGTATTTCATTAAACAAATGCATCATTGTTTATTCAACCACTGTGCTACATATAGGCATTTAAATTCTTTCAAATATTTAAAAATTACAGCAAACACTGATATGAATAACCTTGTGCATATGTATTGTCGAAGATATGTCTTTAAAGTAGAATCCTAGAAGTGGAATTGTTGGGTCAAAAAGTAAGTGCACATGTAGTTTTTTAAGGTATTACAAAATTCCCATCAAAAGTGGTTGTGCCAGTTCCCATCAGCATGTATGAAAGGGTTTGTTTCTTCACAGCCTCACCAACAGATGTGTTCATGCTCACCAATCTAGCAGGTGAGAAAAGTTATGTAAGTGTTGGTTTACTTGGCGCTTCGCAAATCATGGGTCATAGGGTTGAATATTTTTCATATGTATGAGGGCGATTTTCTATATTTTTTGTAAATTATCTACTTACGTATTTTGTTTTCATTTATCCATTGATGCTTTATTCCTCAATTTTTAAAATTCTTTGTGTAGTAAGTGGACTAGCCCTTCATGGTATATGTTGCAAATATTTTTCCCCAGTTTGTGGTTATATTTTGAACTTTTTAACATTGTTTCTTGCCCTTTTAAAATTTTTAATTATTTTTATGTGGTCAAATGTATCTTTTATTTCTCTCCTACCTTTGTGCATCTGTTATAAGTATTTGAAACGCTTGCTTCAATGCTTGGCACAGAGGAGATTTCATTATTATAATATTCATAAAGCATCAAATTCCAAGTGATAATTTAATGGTAACCTCAAGAGATATAGCTCATATGTTGTCAACATTATTTTCTCCCATTCAACTATATGTTCATCAAAAATATTCTCCTCTTTGCCTTCTGAAATATTTTTGCCTTTTGAAATACTATTATGTCTCTGTTCTATAAGGATTTCAGAGAAAAGTTTTGAGGATGAACGAGTTAAAATCCATAAAGCACAGTGAGCTGGCAAAGAACAGCATCAGTTGAATTCCAGAAAGGATCCTAAATGACCTGATTTATTATCACCTTATCTCTCCAAAATCTCTTCCCACCCCCAGCCCCCAAGTTCAAAGTTTTGTGGTCATTCCAGGTGGATACATATTCCTTAGAACCAGGAATCTTCAGCTTCCACTAGTTATTGTCAATACCACAAAGGTATTCATTGGAATTCCTGTTGTCAAACGTGCTTTTCCTGTAATAGTCAATTCCTTTTCAGTTTTCCTGTAAAACAATTCCTTTTCAGTTGCCCATAGGAGAGTCTGATGTCACCTTGGTTTTCAATACCATTCAAAGCAAACGGAACTAAAACTATTCTCCTAATCTTTTGGCAGCTGCTTCTAAATTATTTGAGCATGATGAAGTTCCCATCTTCCAGTAAGTTAACTAGGTGTGTGTGTGTGTGTGTCTTTTAGAGTACAGATATCCTTCATGGCAAAAAAAAAAAAAAAAAAAATTCTAAGGACCCCATAGAAGAGAAATTTTCCTAGTTCCCTGATGTTTGTTTTTCTAATTGCCTATCCCCAGGGGGTTGATTTGGAAATAGTTGTCTTCCCATCCTGATACACTTTCTCAGAACTTCAAGGTCCATGCAATGGATGGAGGGAATAAGAGGAAACGGGAGAAAGGAAAGGCAGCTGACTTTGATGGCACCACTACCATAATCTGAGCACTATGCTAGGTGCTTAGAGATATGTTATCTCAGTGGTTCTTAGTCAAGGCGACACCAGCTCAAGTGGCATTTGGAAAATGCATAGGGGCATTCTTTCATTGTCATAATACGAGGTGGGCACCAAGGATGCATTGCGCTAGACATCCTGCAATGCAGGGAACAGCTGTGCATGGGGAAGAGTTGTCCTGCATCCCATCTGACTTCCAAAGGGCCTAATGGAAAAGTCACAGAGGTAAACACCTATTTATAATTATCCGAGCCTAGAATCTGACAGCATTTTATTTACAAATACAAAATACGTTTTGCATGGTGTCTATGTACATTTAGCTTTCCAGGAAAGCAACGATTATATGAACTGAGGAAAGACTGTACTTTATTTTGTACTCTGCAATAGGTTAATTTTTTTTTTTTAAAGATTTATTTATTTATTTATTTAATCCCCCTCCTCTCCCCCGGTTGGTTGTTTTCTGTGTCTTTTTGCTGCGTCTTGTTTCTTTGTCCGCTTCTGTTGTCGTCAGCGGCACGGGAAGTGTGGGCAGCGCCATTCCTCGGCAGGCTGCTCCTTCCTTGTGCTGGGCGGCTCTCCTTACGGGCGCACTCCTTTTGCGCGTGGGGCTCCCCTACGTGGGGGACACCCCTGTGTAGCACGGCACTCCTTGCGCGCATCAGCACTGCGCACGGGCCAGCTCAACCCAGATCAAGGAGGCCCGGGGCTTGAACCGCGGACCTCCCATGTGGTAGACGGACGCCCTAACCACTGGGCCAAAGTCCGTTTCCCCATTTTTTTTTTTTAAGATTTATTTATTTATTTAATTCCCCCCCGGTTGTCTGTTCTCGGTGTCTATTTGCTGCGTCTTGTTTCTTTGTCCGCTTCTGTTGTCCTCAGCGGCACGGGAAGTGTGGGCGGCGCCATTCCTGGGCAGGCTGCACTTTCTTTTCACGCTGGGCGGCTCTCCTCACGGGCGCACTCCTTGCGCGTGGGGCTCCCCTACGCGGGGGACACCCTTGCGTGGCACGGCACTCCTTGTGCGCATCAGCACTGCGCATGGCCAGCTCCACACGGGTCAAGGAGGCCCGGGGTTTGAACCGCGGACCTCCCATATGGTAGACGGACGCCCTAACCACTGGGCCAAAGTCCGTTTCCCGCAATAGGTTAATTTTTAATACAGCAGACCTGTATTCGTCTGCAGTTGTAACTGTCATATCGTTGGTGACAAATCTGGGTCCAAACATCAGATTTACATAATCTTTTATAGTTGTGCCTGAGTATTTATAAATTACTTTTATAAACTACTTTCATCTCCTTTCTCTTACATATTGATTCTTTTATTATGTAAAACTATTTTATGTAGTTGGTGTAATCTATAAATTTTATTTCAAGCTCGTGAAGGAGGCTTTGTGAAATATTTGTAATAAAATTGCAACATTTGATCTGAGAGGGCTAAGGCCCACTGCATCAACTCCTAATAATAATTTTGAAAGGATCTCTTATAAGCCCATTTTATAGATGTAGGAATTGGAGCCCAGAGTGGCTAAACCTATTGCACAAAGCCGCACAGCCAGGAAGTGGCAATGTCAGGATTCAAACTGTTTCTATTTCTGAAGCCTCAAATTTGTTGGAAATAAAAGTGCAGAGGACAGAAGGATGGATTAAGGAAGAAAGCTAGAAAAAACAAAGAGAAAGAAAAAGTATAAGGCGAGAAAGAAAAGATGGAAATCATTTTTTGATTCAATGGTTAAGGCTCTTTTGAGTAATCTAAATATATGCAAAAGCTCCTAGTCAATGAGTATTGCCTGACTGCTGTATATAAGACACATTTAAAAATGCTGAGGATATAAAAAATCTTTTTAAATTATGTGACAGAACACTGTTGTTGAGAAATTTGAAATCTAGTTGAGAAGATAGAATATACTCATTTAAAAAATAAATAAATCCATGATATGGGCCCATGTACATTAAGTACAAAAGGAATGTGACAGTATCATCTGCTCATCTAACAGCATGGCTTTGTCACTAGCTGACTTTTCCCTTCTCATGCCACAGTGCCTCAGGAATGCATGGATTTTTCACCAGAAGGAAATACCACCAGGCCCGAAGCAAGACTCAACCAGGTTGCCAGTAAATGCATCATGCTTTGTGCCATCTCCACAAGGAGCAGGTACCACAGGATAAAGGAGTGGCCCTCTTCCTCGCCTGGTTTTCTGGTTTTACTCGTTTTCTGACTCCCTCACTCTTCTCTGGTCCCTAGGACTCATTTGTCCCAGGAAGGTTGTTTTAGTTTGGTCTCAAAGACAGAGACAGATTCCTGTGAAGCTAATGAAACTTAAGCTAAGACCTACAGAGGGGACCATCAACGTGTTCACATGGTCATAGTTGTAATAACTTTTGCAAAAGTAAGATATAGGAACTACAATTGGTTAAGGCCACTGTCTCTTTCCAGGCAGGCTCCCTACCCCCGTAAGCTTCTTTGTGTCAGGGGATGTTGGAGAGGCCGTGGCTGTTTTCAGCTCCAACTAAGGAGAACTTGAGATGGGGATACATTTAGATTGGGCACTGTGGAATAGGTTTTTGTGGTTCCCACTCACTTCTGTATATGGTTAAATTATGGCTAGCTGTCCTGGGGGGGACATGACTTCCAGGAATATCCCTACCACCGTCTTTGCTGGCTCACCCTTCGTCGTTCATGAAGACACAGGCTAGGGCTGTATGTGCTATGACTATGCCGTACAGTGCCTAGCAGCAGACAGTTACGGGTAGTGTAGAGAAATAAGGTATGAAATGTTTAAAGCCAGCAGTTAGTCTGTGGAAAATTCTTCCAACTTTTAGAGCTCATAAATAAAAGAAACTTGATGGAGACTTTCCCATATTTGACAACAATCCTAAAAATTTATTGATATAACCCATAACAACTGGTGCAGATAAAAAAGCTTTTTTAAACTATCAAAAATAAAAAAGCAAATTCAATGCTAAAGAAAAGGCTGAATTATCTACTTTTGCTGTAGAAAGTGATACTAGTAAATGAAGAATGATTCAGTGTTGAGCCAAAAAATGTAGATAATAAAAATATTACTATGGTTTTGTATTAGACTATAAATAAATAAAAATATTATTTTTTTCTAGATTTTGTGATGTTTGGATTAGTATACATTTTTTTGAATGTGTAATTTGATGTAGTTTATTTTCTTATTCTAGATTAGGGGTTCTTAACCTTTTTTTGTCCACGGACCCCTTTGCCAGTCAGGTGAAATGAATACTACCATAATTTATTGCATACCTTCATAAGTGAAGGAAATGCTAGATTTCAGTTAAAGGACAGAGAAAATAAAGATAAGTTGATTTTTTTCAATTCAAATCACAGACACCATGAAATCTTTCCACAAACCCCTTGGTTAAGAACCCTTGTTCTAGTTAAATGTTTACTCTTGTACATAATTTTGTATTAGTATTTTACATCAATATTCTTAAAGAGAAACTCTCAAATTGAATAAGCTTCAGATTTCAAACAACTTAGATCCTTTCCTGGTAATGAGAACTGGGTTAGTGATTTTCTGAGCATTGTTATGCAAGAATGGCTAGGTTTGTTTCATATGGTATCAGAGGGCTAGAACTATAATTACTGGGGGAAGTTACAGGAGGACAGATTTCAGCTCAATTTAAGAAGAATGTTTTATTATTTAAAGTCTTTCAAAGTGAGTGAGGAAAGATGATGAGTAGTGAGTTCCCTGTCAACAGAACTATTTAAGTAAAGGCTGCATAATAATTTGGCAAGGCCTTTGTAGTGGAGCCTAAGTTTGGAACAGTGGTTGGGCCTTCATATACGTTATTCATGTATTAGTTGCATTCCTGTTTCTTCCTGTCTGTCGTGCCCTCAGATCCCTCTTTGTTTCCCCACTTTGCTCTCACAGCAGAATTATGGGGAGGGGGTGACAGAGGCTGGTGTAATGAAGACAGAAAATGAAAAACACAGCACTCTTTTTATGAAGAGGAATTGAGGGCTCAGAAGTGAGATTAATCACATGGCGTGTCCAGCAGTTGAGAGGGAATCCACAGTAGTTTCTGGAAGCACTTCCCTACAAGCTTCCCAAAGAGCTAATCACTTCCTAAGGGAAAGGCCCAGCTTCTCACTAACGGTGGAGGCAGTTGCTTTGACATTAACCTTTTCAAGGGGTCAGTCCCACACTATGAGCCCAACATGCCACCCAGAAAACGTGACTGAACATCAGTTTTGCTTTGCCTCTTGTTTAACTGTTTTAAATGTCCTTGAACTGCATTTCTCCATAAGGCTTAATTTTATGGAATGTGGATTACATTTACTGCTCAGCACTTCTTGCTCAACCCTGGACAACCACAGACCTACTGAGTTGTTAACTCACGTGGTCAGCATTAATGTTTGAGACTAGTTATACCAAATGACTGTGCATAGCACGATTAACACCTGGCCTTAGAGAGTACCAATGAAATCAGCATTTTGTTTCTTCTTTTTCACACAGCAAAAACCCAGGAAAAATGTACAAGTAATGACTTGGGTTGTCTGTGTTTTTCTTCCAAAAAGTCAAATTCTTATCCCAAGTCCTGGAAAATTGTATTTGAATGCTGTAGAACAGCTACTTTCTCCATCTTACAGGTAGGTTATATAAATCCAGAGTAGGAATATGACTTCTTCAGGGCCACCCAGAAAGTCAGTAGTTGATATTGTCATCCTACTCCATTTCTTTTTTCATTAGCTGAAGTCACTTGGTTAGAAGAATCCCAAAAATTGATTGTAGGACACACAGTAAGCTTTAGAATCATAAGTCTCTCAAAACTGAAAGTCTGTTTATTATTTGCATCTCTCTGCCTTGAACATCTCAAACAAAGTTGAGTAGGACCTCATGCATGACCTTGAGCCAAATCCACCTCATCTACTGACAAGAATGAAAATCCACTAATGTCAGATAAACCCAGGGAAGTTGGGCACACTAATTATAATTGGTCTCTGAAGAGCACTTAAAGTCTTTACTAAAATGTTCTTAGCTCAGTGGGGACTTTTCTGGGTCTTCTTCTCACTTTGTTGGCCTGATTCAGAGTAGGTTGTTGTAATGTGAAGTGTGGCATGAGGCTGGGTGCTCAGGTTGAGAATGTTAGCAATTCTATTTAGGAGGAGGGCTCTCGGCAGCTGCTGAGACTATAGAGAAAATTCTGAAATGCCCTCTCCTGATTCACTCAACCAACCACCCCGCCCCCACTCCTATGAGGGGAGGTTGACAGATTCCCAATATCAAAACCAGCTGTCAGAACAACATAGGGTAATAGCTGTCCTTGTCAAATGCACCAATTAATTCACCTGACTGTCAATGCTGGAATAATTGATGGACTCCACAATCTGGCTGACTAATGAAAGTCAAAGGCATTACTAAGTCCATTTCACTTCCTAAAAGGTCCTGTAGTGAAACTAGGGCTGTCAGAACTAGGGAATATAAAAAAACTTCTAAAAAAATTAAAGCTTGATTTTTTAAAAGTGTGTATGGGTGGTAGTGGGAGATCCCTAATCAAGTGTATCTGTTAATCAGTGACTGATTTCCAAGAATAGTATTGGAAAATGCTCAATGAAAAACATGGTATATAAGTAAATACTGTCCTGGTTTATTCTGAGGTTTGCTTGCATGTAGGATAAAATCAACCCCATTTGGGGATGCCATTTAAGACTGCAATCATCTGGACCTTTCTGCACTACTTACCCACTTAGGTAGACATGGAAAATAGAAGTCTAGATCAACAGAAGTCTGGCCAAAAGATTTGGAAATATTCCTTACTTCTATGAGAGGATCATGTAATGACTACCATGCAATGGGAACACTCACATGATTAGAGATCTTTCTGAAACTACTAGACACAGGGAATGTGATATAAAACATCCTAGAATTCCAGAGTGAGGGTCACAACTAGTACTGGCAGGCAGACCAGAGCAGTTAAATGTCTGATGCATTCCCCAGGCCTAGGAAGGCAAATGGTCATTTCGAAGGAAGACAGCTAGGACAAGAAGTGGCAAGTAATAGTACAACATGTCTAGTAAGGCAAGATGTCAAATTTGGGGTCACTATACTCATGAACAAAGCTGAGCATTTCAACTTTGCCATTTGTTTCTTACACTGTTTTATACTATTTGCTGAGCATGGACCATCCTTAGCTCAAAAGTAATAGTAATAATTGCAATATAAATTACTGGTCACCTACTATATTCAGGTACTTTGTTTAACTTAATTTTTAAGAATTTTACCATCTTATGTGTAATACAAAATTTGCAATCTTACCCCTTTTAAGCATATGATTCAGAACATTAATTGCGTTCACATTGTGCAACCAGCACCACTATCTCCAAAGTTTTGTATCACCGCAAACATAAACTCTACTCATTAAGCAATAGCTCTCCTTCCACCACCACCTCCACCATTCCCATCCCCTGATAACCTCTAAACTACTGTCTCAAGGAATTTGCCTATTTTAAGTATTTCATATAAGTGAAATCATACAATATTTTTTCTTTCTTGTCTGGCTTATTTTAGTTAGCATAGTGTTTTCAAGGTTCTTCCATGTTGTAGCATGTATCAGGACTTTATTCCTATTTATGGCTGAATAATATTCCATTATGAGTATATACCATATTTTGTTTATTCATTCACTTGTTGAGGAACACTTGGGTTTTTACCCCCTTTTGACTACCCTGAGCAATGCCACTGTGAGCATTGCCTTACAAGTATTTGTTTGAGTCCTGTTTAACTTTTATATATAGCATCTCATTTAACAACACCCTTCAGAGACAGATGTAAGAGAATAAACATTTTTAATGCCCACAGACTTCTAGGCCAAGGAAAAGTTACCTGGAATTGCCATCAGAGTTTTCCCCTATTCATTCCTCCCCAGGAGGAAGAATCCTTTTTTGCGGAGAAAGCGGTTAAACAATCCAATTGATAAAAAATACTGATAGAGAGGGTAGTGAGAAGGATGGAAGAATACTGTGTTGATGGTGGTGAGGAAAGGAGCTTGATTTTTGAGGACTGTTTGAGGAGAGAGGTTTGGAGTAGCTGTGGGGAGTCAATTAAGTAGGAAAGAGAGTGAAAGGATTGAGTAAATACTGATGTGAATCAATTATAAAAATCCTTTATAATGTCCTTTGAGGGATGCCAGGAAGAAATGGCATATATTCCAACTACTTTTGGACTGTTGAAATCGGTGCTTATTATATGTGACATTGCTCTGAGATGGAACTACATGGGTCTTTGAGTTCATTAGGGTGTAACTATACTCATTTGAAGACAAGAATATTGGAACTAAGAGAAATTAAATGACTTAGCCAAAGCTTTCAGTACATTTGTGGAACTGTGACTTAGCAGCATGGACTATGCATTTTTACATTCCTACCCATGCCATTATGGAACATTATTTAAGGATTTCCCTTGGCCAATTACCACTAGTTTCCCTGAAAGTCTCAACTCAGAATGTAACTGTTTTTTCTCTCAGGAATAATGATACTTTTAAACATTGAGTGCTTACTATGTGACAAGTCTGTGCCAAACACTTGACTTGCATTTTCTCACTTAACTGTCACAAAATCCCCTCAGGTAGGTATTAGTATTTCCAGTATATAGAAGAGAAAACTGAGGCTTCAGGAGATTGAGGAATTTGCTCAAGGTTGCACCGTATATGCATATGCAGAAGCAATGCTTGACTCCAGCTCTGCCTAACTCCAAGCCTCTGTCTCCCTTTTTTCCTTTGGAATCATTTTTTCTGTTACAAGTAAATGCAGATTGTTACTGTTGGGAGCAGAAGGATCCTGACTCTTGCTCAGAAACAGTCTAGCCTATTTTCTTCTGGTTGGTTAGACACCTGTCTGTCTAAAATGGTCACACCATTTGAGTAACCTCATGGACTCAGAGGAGAGAAATGCCAAGCAAAACAGTGAGCAGTGAATCCTGAGCAGGCTGGAGCACAGGGGATCTGGTGCTCAGGATTAGATTCCTTTGGGCAGCTTGGTTGATAAGCTGGGATTTGTCTAGGCAGGCAATCATCAATTGGGATTTGTCAGGATCAGAAAGATTTGTTTTCCTCTGTAGTAATGTGAGGCTTGGGGTGAGTTTAGTGTAATGTTTTTTCACCTAGACTATGAGCTCTACAATCATGACCATGTGTCTCCAACCACCTAGGAAAAAACAAGCATGGGTTTGTGAAGTGTCTTCAATGGAGATAGTTTCTCTTGAAAAGGACTTCTTCCTTTCTAGTCTTCATCTTGAGTGAAGTTATTAAGAAAGAAAGAAGGAAGGGAAGGAGGGAAGGAAAAAGGGAGGGAGGAAGAAGAAAAGAAAGAATCTGTCTAGACTTTTGCCCCAAGGATCTTGACTATGAGCTCTACTAATTGAACCAAGCAAGGCCTTAGCATCAATAAAAAATAGATATTTGGTGCCTAGTAAAGTCACTCCTTTCCCCTCCCAAACATTCCAGTCAGGAGTATCTTTTTATCTTATTTTATTGTATTTCATTTTATTTATCATTTTATTTTTACACTGACTAACTGAAGCTGTCATGTTCGGGCGCTAAATGTGTTGTTCTGCATGGGCATCACATTCATCAATTAACATTTCTGCTTTCGTGCTAAAGGAATTATCTCCAACTTCATCTTGATGAATTTTTCTCTCTACCTCATTACCCTTGCTGGATACAGCAGAGACTTTTCATGTTTAATGATGACCATCCTACACACATTCTGATTCTTTTGAATGCATACTTGCCTATTTATGAGGCCTGTGAAAAAACCATTGACTATTTTTGCATTAAAAATACTTAAATTACAACAGCAATACAGGTTCCTTGTAAAATAAAATCAAACATTCTAGAAATGATTTTAAAAAGTGAAAGCCTTTGGCCATAATTTATTTTCAATACATAATCAAGGATAGAATTGCCCCAGACATGTACAACTGCAATCTGCTTTTTTCACATACGTTTTTCAAATCTCTTTACATATTAATAAGATGGACATTAATAATTTAGTTTTCTTCATACCTTTTATATCTAATAAAAAATTAAAACCCTTGCATTTTTAGAGTACATTGACTTTTATTTTTCTTTCTTATTTTTTAAATTAGAGAAACGATAGGTTTATAGAAAAATTATGAAGAAAGTACAGAGTTCCTATAAACTCCCCCTATACACACACAGATTATTATTAACACTTTGCATGAGTGTGGTACCCTTATTATAATTGATGTAACAGTATTATTAGAATTATACTATTAGCTATAGTCCATAGTTTACATTAGGGCTTGCCCTTTTGCATTGTACAATTCTACAGTTTTTAAATTTTTTATTCTGGGAACATAAATAACCTAAAATTTCCCATTTAAACACTTTCAAATATATAATCCAATGGTGTTAACTTTTACACATTGCACTACCATCCACTATCAAAACCTTCCCATCACCCCAAACAGAAGCTCTGTACCAATAAAGCATTAACTCCTTATTCCTACCCTGGCCCCTGTTAACCTTTATTCTAGTTCTTGACTCTATGAATTTGCATATTATAATTATTTCATATCATTGAGATCATACAATATTTTCCCTTTTGTGTCTGGCTTGTTTCATGCAACATGATGTCCTCAACTTTCATTCATGTTGAAGCTGTCTATGGCTAAATAATATTCCATTATATGATATACCAAATCTTGTTTACCCATTCTTTAGTTGATGGACATTTGGGTTGCTTCTATCTTTTGGCAATTGTGAACAATGCTGCTGTGAACATGGGTGTGCAAATATCTGTTCAAGTCCCTGCTTTCAATTCTTTTGGATATATATGTAGGAGCAGGATTGCCAGGTCATGTGGTAATTCCATATTTAACTTTCTCAGCAGCTGCACCATTTTACATTCCCATCAGCAAAGAATGAATGTTCCTGTTTCTCCACATCCTCTCTAATGTTTGTTATTTTCCACTATGGGGTGGGGGGGAAGGTACCAAACTACTTTATTTGAAGGAATGATACAAATGAAAGAACTTGATGGATGTCGATACAACTTACAGAAAAGGTAAACCCAACATGCATGCACTGCTGTGATGGCCTTGGAGGTCACTCTGTGGCTCTGGGAAAACAAGCATAAGGCTTAGCTCTCATCATCACTTCTTCCCATAGTGTGCTTGTCAAAGAGATACTCTGCCAAGTCAGAATCCAGGGCTCCCATCTTGCACAAGTTGGTTACGTGGTCACCCAATTCTTTGTTGGACTTCATCTGCTCATTCAGGTAATGGGTCTCAATTAAGTCACACAAGTAGGGGTCGTTTTTGTCAGTGGCCAGTTTGTGTAGCTCCAGTAGTGACTGACTCACCGTTTTTTCCAAGTGTAATACATACTCCTTTGCTCTCCCAGGTGTCTTGTTCTGGCTTCTTGATATCCTGAAGGAAGATTTGGCCGCCTTGTTGGTTCTACAGCTTCATAAATTACCCAGAATGTTTCCTTTCCTTATGAGATTGGTGAAGAAAATATTTGGCAAAGTTCTTCAAAGTCACATTTTCACTGTCAAAGTAGTAAGGCATCAACAGGTAGACATAAGAGGCGTAGAGCTCTAGGTTGATCTGGGATTGATGCGGTCTCTGAGTCCTGGTTGTAGTTCTCAGGCACCTGCGATGGGGATGTGGTCGTCAGGGCCTGCTGTGAGGAGAGGCGGCAGTGGAGCAAAACTGGGAGGACAGTGAAAGGCAGCTGGGAACGGCTGGCCAACTGGGGCGAGCACCGATCCCATTCAAGCACTGGTGGAAGCAGAAACCTGAAAACTTCTGGCCTCCATTATTTTTAATAGTAGCCATTCTAGTGAATGTGAAATGGCATCTATCGCATTATGGTTTTTATTTATGGTGCATTTAACTTTCAAAGCATATACATATTTGATTTCTCAAATGTTCTTCAGACAAACCTATGAAGTTTTATTAGAGGAGATCCTCAGCCACTAGGATTCTCTAGGAAAGCTCCCTACATATCTCTTTGTATTTGCTTGTTCTCCCAATCGAATGCAAATTTCATGAGAGCAAGAGACTATTTCATGCCTGTTCCCCAGAACCAAGTCCTCCGTATATAATTGGTGGTCAGTAACTATTTACTGTACAAATAAAGAATAAATGATGTATTCTAAATAGTGGCGTATTCTGGGTAATTGACAGTTTAGATTTTTAAAACTCTAAGTGAATTTATTGCTGAAATGTGTGAAAGAATTTTTTGCCTTTTGAAATAGAATGTATTGTCTGTAATCTCTCTAGCTTTTCCTTGTGCATACAATGTCTTCGCTGCACCATTATCCACTACTTAGCTGTATGTTTTACCACTTAGGGTTTAAGACATATCAGGCTCTTTGCCCATTCCAACTGACCAAGACATTTGTTGAAATCTGTTTGAATCCTTGAGTTTTCTATCTTTTAAAAAAATATCAGTGACAACTGATTATGCCAGTTTTATTTCCACAAATATCTATTGCCTATTAGAGGCTAAATGTTATGAATACAAAAAATCAAGACACAGTCCCAATGTAGAGGGATCATATAATCTTATTTCCCTGATGTTAATGTAAAGGAATCCTTGTTTTGAATCTGCTTCTATTCTGTAATGTTACACATGAATTTAGGAATTGGCTTGTTAACAATGTGTATAAAGTAGGAGAAAGCAGGTGTAGAAAGAGGGCCTCCCCTATTTGCACTGTTAGGAGATTTTGTGTAACATCTTGCTTGGAGTTTGTGGAGGACTTTTTGAAAACAATGTGTGTTTGATTCTCAAACAAGTTTAGGAGAACCTGATCCTTTTTCAATGAGGCATTACTGTATTCCCACATGATAGACATTATATTGAGGTCTAACAGAATAAATATCTCATCCAGGTTTGCATTGCTAGTTAGAGGAAGAAACAGAAACAAATACTACCTTTCTTGACTGCTAATTCTTTTTTTTTTTCCATATATAAACTTTATTTTTAGAGAAGTTATAGATTACAGAAAAGTTACCTCGAAAGTATAGGGTATTCCCATTTATCCTATCCCTTCCCCTCCTACATTTTCCTCTATCAGTAACATCCTACATTACTGTGGTACATTTGTTAAAATTGGTGAACCAGTATTGAAGCATTACTACTAACCAAGGTCTACAGTTTACATTATGGTTTACACTTTGCACTATACAGTTTTATAGGTTTTGACAAAATGTAAAATGGCCTCTATCTGTCATTGCAATACCATGCAGAATGATTTCCAGTCCCCTAAAAATACCCTATGTTCTACCTATTCTTCCCTCCCCTCAGAACCTCTGGTAACCACTATCTTTATATCAATACTAGAAATTCTTCCATTACTACAGTAAGAGTAAGCCTACTTTGGTCCATGGTTGCACCCCCCTTACGTTTGTTCATTCCTCTGTCTTGAGGATTTGGGGATGGTGACGCCCACCCTGCTTCAGATTGAGAGGGGGTTAGATCTTATGGGGCAGATGGAAGGAACTGTTGTGCTTGCAGTTGTAGATATTCTTTGTTTTTGGGGTGGGGGTTATCCGTCATCATCATTTTCTTAGTTGTCCTGGGTAAGTCTGCTGAACTGGAAGGTGGGTGTTGACTGCAACTCTGGTGAGAATCAGGGCTCAACCCGCATGTGAACAGACCGAAGATTTAAGTCTCTGGGACATATATTTAATGGTATATGCCAATTATAGGTTTAAATGTAAGGGGTAAAAGAATTATGTGTAGGGAAATTATAAATGAGTCTAACTCTGTTACACTGGGGAATTAGGTTAACGTACATTACAAAGTAAGGCCCACTGGTGGGGTGCTGATTTCATGGGGTTGTGTGCCTTGCCTATTGTGTCCTGATGGCTCTAGAGCTCTGGGGAGCACACCTATTTGACTGCTAATTTTTTGTACTTCCCACTGGACCACAGAGTAACAAGAGTATTAGTAAGTCTTATACGCATCTAGGTGTAATCCTCCCCAAAGCTTTCCAAAACGGGATGAGAGTCACTTATCGTCTTCCCTATTAAGCAGGTGCCTTCCACGAATTTGCTAAAATCAAATCAAACATGAACAAAGAGTCAAAGCAAAATTTTGTAATGTGTGTATAAGGAATAGAGGCTTACAAAAACCACACGCCCACAGAGAATGCAATGTCAATACTGCTTCACTCCGGGTGGATCTGTCCTCACCACATGCTCTCCTTGGCTTCCAATTTATATTAGTTTCTACAGCCTGTGTCTCCAGGGTCTCTGATCTCCTATTGTCCTGGCTTTCTGAATTTTTATGATAGATGATGGTGTTTATGTTGACTGATGCTGTGATGTCTTTTCCTGCAAGTGTCCTGTTACTGAACATAGTAGCCAGAAAGACCTTCCCAACATAAAAATCACATCATATCATTCTGCTACTTAACACCTTCAACCGGCTTCCTGCTGCAATTAGAATGAAATCCTAATTTTCACCATGGCCTGCAAAGGCTCTTATAATTTGTTACCTGCCTCATCCCCTACCTGTCTCCACCTCACCTGCGATGCTCTGGCCACATTGGCCTGCTTTTGCCCTTACTTACTAGAAGCTTTGCACTTGCACTTCCCTCTGCCTGAATACTTTTCTCCCAGAATTTTATATGACTGCCTCATTTTCATACTTAGGTCTTATCACAAATGTTGTATCATCAGATAAAGTTCCAAGGCCTCCCTAATTAATGTAATACCCCACCCCACCCCACCCTGCCAGTCAATTTCTGACCCATAGAGCTTATTACAAGTGGAAATTACATTTTTACTTAGATGTTAACATTTTATTTGCTTGAGCCCCATATTCCTAGGAGTGCCGTAGGGATAAGGACTTGTGAGTTATCATTTACTGCTATTTTCCCAAAGTCTAAAACCAGTACCTAGCACTTGGTCATTGAATATATGAATGAATGGAAATATATAAGATGAACTTCAGTAACTCCCATCACTGCTTAAGTACTTACTCATGTCCTCAAGCTCATTCATGGCAGTTTAAGCCTTTCTGATTAAGTATGCTAGATTTATAGTCAAGAATGCTTGCCCACACTCCTACCAGTAGGATTCTTATATAGGCCAAACTAATAAAGGGGTTTAAAGGTCTCCTAATATCAATAGCAAAGGCAAAAATAATAGCTACAACAATAATAAGTACCAACACTGCGAAAGCACCTGCCCCATGGCAGATACCACACTTGCTGATATTTATTTCTAACCCTCATCACAGCTCTTCAAGGTAAGTAACGGCATCCATATTTTACAGATTGGGAAAGTAAGGCCACAGCTGGCAGGGAGAGGGGCAGAAATGACCCCGGATGTGTCTAAATCTATAGCCTGCCCGTGTATATGTGCAGGTGGATTTTGAAGTCACCTTTTTTCAAGACTAAAGTTAATTATTCAGAATACTAAGCCAGGCTATCTCCCTATTGAGACAGACTCAGTAAAAGACCAGCTTGGGGTGTCTCTGCTCTTTGGCCCTGCAAACACCGTTCATGTGGCTGGAATGGGAAATCTGGGCTTGTTCTATGACCAGGTTTTCCCCAAATCTACAAGCAGCTGCTATGTGTTTGTCAGAATCCATCAATGTTCAATTTTCAGAACATCCCATTTAAAGAATTCATAGTATCGCAAATACATCCACAGACCCCGATATTCCCGTCAGCATGCTCGTCAATGCTTATCAATAAGCTCTGACTCTGAACAGAACCTCTGCTAAGGGCTGGGGTCTAAAAGAGGCTCTCAAGGAGGGACAGGAAATGAGCGTGGCCTCAGTGCTGCTGACAGGATAAGGCTGGGGACACAGTGCCCTAAGTCCTGCTCCAGCCAGAAAAGAAACTGAGCAACCAGATTGGGGGGGGGGGGGGGGGGGTAGGAGTTGTCCCTTGACACGCAGGGGTCAATGAACTTCCCACTTAGGGGAAAATACCGAGAGCCTTGCAAAGCATGCCCGCTTCTTTGGGATTCTTTCGGCATACTTGTATCCCCCTTCTTGTTTATCAATAGTGAACAGTTCAGCAGAGCCTGCAGCAAATATTTCCACGGAGCTCCCTTCTCTACTGCCCTCCGCTTTACTTCACTGCACTCCACCCGAGATATGGACTACTGAATAGCAGGCAAATGCCCAGATCTGGCCCTTTCAGAGTTCAGAGGTGGGGACGGAGGGGAAAGAGGCAGCCGTGGCTGGTCTTTGGCAGATGCCCGGCGATGAGGCGGGTGGGCTTTCAGAGGAAGGTGGGAGCGGGGTGTGCCCAGCTGGAAGCCACCGGTAATTTAACACTCGCAGATGGAGACTGAGGGTGATATGATACCCCCAGCTGTCTGCCACTGCTGCCTTCAAGGTCCCCCTCAGCTGCCTGGGACTGGGGCTGCTTTGGGAAGGGCCTGGTGCAGGCGGGGGTGGCCTAATAAAGCAGCTGGTCTATTAGAAGATAAGCTTTGTGGAGAATCACACAATCATCCCGAATCCCCCTAATCCCAAACTTTATTGCCCTAGATAATAAGCTTTGGTGGCGACGCTCCATTGAAATATGGAATTGTCTGTAGGCTGGAGGCACCTGCTGTGTCACTCAGCTCCAGGCCGGCAACTGCTACGCACAGTTCAGGAGCAGGTGCACGGTGCCCGCGGTGGGCTCGGGGAGGGAAGAGGGACAGCCAAAGGGAACGGCCGCTCTCCCACCGAGCGCTCCAAATACTCTGTGCTGAGGAGGTCCTGCTTAGGCTTGCGAATGTTCTCTGGGGCCTTGTACAGGAGGCTGTGTTCTCCGGACTTGGAAAAAAAAGAAGTAGGAGGGAAGGCTTGTCTGCTGCAAACGCTGAAGCTTAGAGAAAGGACCCCTCTGTACCAAGACATTGGGCGGTCATGGCTGATGGTCCTATCTTGTCTAAGCAGAGGTGCCTTCCCTCACTCTTGGGCCTCTCTTCTTCTCTATTCATGCCAGGATTGTGGCCCACACAACACTAATTAATCAAACCATCAATTACTTGCTTCTATGCCTGTCTCCTCCACTAAACTAGGAAACCTTTGAGGGCAGGGACCATATCTGATTCATCTTTGTCTCCAGAGCTCCTTGGAGATGATCAAAAGGTTTTCCAAAAAGACTGGAAGCAACCTAAAGGCACATAAAATGAAATCCTATGTGTACACTAAAAATAATGAGGCAGATCTATACATGCTCATAGGTAATGGGCTCTAAGACATATTGTTAGGTACAGAAAATATTTTAAAAATGCAAGATGCCAAACGGTGTTCATAATGTTATAAGTTAAAAATAATGCTGGTAATAATGATTACCTCTGGGAAGGGTATTTGGAAAGGAGTTAAGATGAGGGGCAGGGAAACTATTTTACACTTAAAAAACACTTTACAACACTGAATTTTTTAGCATGGGTGAATATTACTTTTTACAGAGGTCAAAACAAATATGCTTGTACACAGAAAGATATTTGCTAAATGCATGGATAAACAAATGTGCATGCTCAGTTCTGTCTTTCTTCTCTTATCCATTACCTGAACATGAGCTAGGATATTTGGATGGATATGCCCAAAGGCATTTGCAACAGATAGAGGAAACATATGTCAGGGGTTTCCCTCAATGCAGACGGAAATTTTAGGAATAGGAATTTTTCAGTTGCCGTCAAGGAGGTGAGAAATTATGGATGTGGAACTTGGAAGATGCAATAGCTGGAACTTGCTGCCAGCCCCGGAATATACAACTACACACAGGAAGAAACCAAAGGGGTATTTAATGAATCTTTATTTATGAAATAATGAATCTGGCAGGAAACATCTTTAAATAAACCACTCCCCTCTTCCTAATTGTTGTGATTAGGACACTTTGTTTCAAATAACCTTTAACACATTTTTTTCTCTCCTCCATTCATCTTCTTCCCTCCCTCTTCTCCCTCAACTACAGATATAGAATGCCCTTTCTAGATTGTCTTGACCTCCCTCAGATGAACATAACCTAAATTATTTGACTCCCTTTCTGATGGCGTATTGATTACTTCCCCATTCCCATAAACAACCCCTCAGAACCTCTCTAGGGAACTGACCGCACTGGATTAAATTAAGAGCAATCTTGGCTTTTAACAGTGCCCTGCCACCAAGAAGTTGCCTTGCAGGAGTGATTCATGAGTTAGTTTATAATGCTAGTGGCCTCTTCAAGTAAGGAAGACTGACCCCTTCCTCCAAATAGCCTTTAGGCTACTTTGGCTAGAGTTAGGGAAGCCAGAATAAATTTGGGTATATTCCCAACTACAAGACATAAAATATGAAAACAGACATTGTGTGTGTGGTCACCCAGAGACAAAACTGAGAACTCCACTTAGGCAGAAGTGGTCAATCCTCATCTTTGAAAATGGTGCCCTGGGGATTACCTATTCTTTGAAGGTTAATGTGGCAATAAGAGGTCTTTGTGGTTTTCCCACTAAACTGCTGTGTACAACTCTTGCCTGTACATTGTCATAAAATGCATGACTGGGAAACGGACTTGGCCCAGTGGGTAGGGCGTCCGTCTACCACATGGGAAGTCCACGGTTCAAACTCCTTGACCCGTGTGGAGCTGGCCCATGCGCAGTGCTGACGTGCGCAAGGAGTGCCCTGCCACGCAGGGGTGTCCCCGCGTAGGGGAGCCCCACGCGCAAGGAGTGCGCCCTTAAGGAGAGCCGCCCAGCATGAAAGAGAGTGCAGCCTGCCCAGGAATGGTGCCGCCCACACTTTCCATGCCACTGACGACAACAGAAGCGGAAAAAAGAAAAAAGAAACAAGACGCAGCAAATAGACACAGAGAACATACAATCGGGGGGGGGGGGGGATTAAATAAATTAATAAATCTTTAAAAAAAAAACCATGACTATGGTAGTGATTCCTATGGGTAGGTAAACAGGAAATCACTGCTTCCTTTCCTCCGGTGGGATTTAGAAAGAAAAAAATTCTCAATCAGCCACTGAATTTAATCAATGGCATCATTTACATCTTCTACCAGGCACCCTGTTCTCACAATCCTGTTTCTCTAGAAAACACCCTACACATTTTCTTTCGTGTCTCTGCTGAGTTTAGTTGTCTCGACTCTAGCCCAAATAGCTTCTGAGAGGCTGGGGCAGGTGTTTGCCTTTTCAGAAATTTACTGCAGGTCAGTTAGTACACCCTTAGTTTTTAAGAGCCCTCTGCCAATCTTCTCCACAAAGACAGGAAGGTATAATACAGCAAGAACTTGGGGGCATCAGGCTAGGGACTTAATGGTCAAATATAAGAATCCCCAGGTCCCTTTAGTGCACCAAATGTCCAGAGCTACTCAAGATCTTCATGGGTCCCACATCATCTTCCTTTTGGAAAAAGCATCCTATATCATTGTTTCTAGTATAATAATCCACATAAACATATTTTGTATATAAGTGTGGAGGCACAGGCAAATACCTGGAATGTCATTACATTTTGCAGACATTCAACTAAACATTCATTTTGATTGTCAGCTTCTTTTCTAAATATTGGGACAATATTTCTTCGAGGTGCCCCTGCTATGTTGCCTAAAGGATAAAAGAACCCTGAAACTGTCCTTTGGTCCCTGGAGGAGTTGATGGTAACTGAGGCAGGATTCTGGATAATATCATTTCCACTCATTTGAAGACTCTGAAGTGTGGAGAGAAGTGTGTCAACCAGGAATGACCCTTATACTACTCCAAACTTCAAAGGAACACTGTTTCATTTAGCCTTAGCTGTGTAACAAACCATCCCAAAATGTTGTGGCTTGAAACAGCAATTTATATTTTTCATAATTCTTTCGATAGGCTGGGAGATTCTTCTATAGTTTTGTCCAGGCTCACTCAAGCAGCTGCATTCAGCTGCAGGATCAGCTAGACTGAAAAGATGAGATGGTCGGCTCCTCACATGTTTGCCAGTTGGTGCAGGCGGTTGTTGGCTAGGGTGCCTTGCTTCTTTTCCTTGTGGCCTCTCATCTTCTGACAGGTTCCACCAGTTTTCTTGTAGAGTGGTCTCAGGACAACATTTAAAGATGGTGGAAGTATATTAATCAAAGTAAGTCACAAGACCAGCCAGACTCAAGGGGATAGAGAAAAAGACTCTACCCCTGAATGGGAGGAGTGGCAAAATTATAGTGCAAAAAGGCCTGGATGATGGAATGGTAGGAATTTGTGGCCATTAAACAATACACCACAGCCATGCCACAAATGGATTATAGGTTCCAGAAAGGAATGTCTCGAGCCTTCCAAAAAGCTAAGGAATTGAGTCTCCTTCTCTCTATAAAGTGGCTTTCCTGTGAAGGGCAGTTTAGCAGTGTTTTGACTTAACAGCTTGAGAGACAAAGGCTGAAGAGGAACTGATTTCCTATGTAATCATTTAATCTTTTCTTTTGCACTGCTCATTCACTAAGTGTTTTGAAAGTGAGGCTGCAGATCAGCCCTTAGTTTCCAAACCAAGAAAAATCTGGGGCAGGTGCCTTGTTTTATCCCTGGTGGAAGGTCGGGGTGGGAGGAGGAAGTTACAGTGACTGAATGAAACTGTGGCAGTGTAGCGTAGTGGGTAGGAGAGTGGACTCTAAAATCAAAACGCCTGGGTTTGAATCCTGGCTTGGCCATATTCTGGCTAAGATATATTGAGCAACAGACTTAAACTCGCTAAGCCTTAGCTGCTGCTTCTGTAAAATGGGGGTGATCATAGAACTGTAGTGTGTGTGGTGTGTTTGCGTATGAATTCAATGAGATAAAGTCATTTTGCTTCAATATTTGACATTTGGTACTTCTTAAATATTAGTTCTCATTATTTTCCAATCAACATAGAAGTCAAACTAAAAGCAGTTGCCTAAAATGAAGATCTTATATTTATAATCTAATACCAATACAAAAATAACAAAGACAAATTCAGCCTCTTCCAGGTAGCCTGATACTTAAAGCCCTCCAACCAGCTGAAACATGGGTGAGGGTAGCTGGGAGAGGGCCCGCCTTGTGTAGCCTAGCCAACCTGGATTCTAATCCCAGCTCTGCCAGTTGCTAACTGTGTAATATTAAGCAAATTATTCACCTCTGTCGCAGTTTTTTCATTCGCAAAGCACATGTAATAATAACTACTGCAAAGGAGTAGATGTGAGAATTAAGGTTAAGTTATGTAAAACACCTAGCACATAGTAGGTGTTTTATACACCAGGTCTATCCACTTTTTGAATTTCTAATTTCCTGCTTGAGTTTAAATAATAATTAATCCAGCAAACAGTTTTTGAACACGATGTAGAAGACAGTGACTGACTTGACTCTAAAAGGTTTTTGTTCATTTGTTTATTTGTGTGAATTTCAGGGTCTTTTCTGGAAGTTGCAAAAAGAATAAGTCTCTTCTCTTTTGAAACATAAAATGTGTTTTGTCCTTTTTGCCTGTTCTCACTGTTCTGTCTCTTTATGGAAAAGACCCTGAACAGGCTGCTCACCCCATTAATACTAAAGGCTGTGAGTTTTTCAGTTCTACTGAACTCTGCATGACCCTCGCAGACAATAATTGCTTTAACATAGGTTAGGCAACAGCAACAAACTTGTCTAAAAATAAGCCAAGGCTTAAAATACAACTTAACCTGGGAGATTTAAGTAGGTAAAGAAGATGGCTTCTCTCCGGAATTGCTTCTTGATTAATCACCCCATCTGAGGTCATTGGAAAAATGACAGTTTTCAAACAGGGCTTTAAATGTCTCCTGTTCTACTTTCCTACGCTGGCAGGAAGCCAGTTCCTGCAAGTTGATGGTTCTTAAAGGGGACAGGTTCCCTTGGATTGAAATGCTTCAGCTCAGGAAAGAGAGTAGGATAGTGATAGATAGATGGGAGTTTTCATTCTCCTCATATGAAGTTTGCCCCCTATCATGATGAGCTCCAGGAGCAGCCGATCCTGGAAGGGAAAAGAAGACGCCATCCCCAAATCTTGCAGTATCTGCGGAAGAAGTGTATATTTTCAGTTGGACTCAGGGCTCAAGGCAAACAGGCTTCAATGTACCTACTTGCTTCTTTCCAGTCACATTATCCAATATCTTGCTGTCTACACTTGGGTCCCAGCATTTTACTGACTTGGCGATAGTCTGCCTTCTGTCTCTCTTGCTTGCCTCTGATAAACCTAGGGTTTCTCCAAGCCACCACATCTCATAACCACTATGCTCTGATTTGGAGAACATTCAATTTGTGGCCATTCCAGAGATAACCTCCCATCTACCATTTTCTTTCTCAAATTAATTATAAAACATCTGGGTCAGAGTCTTGCCTCTCCACCACACCTGCTAGGCACCCACTGTATCACTGAGAACCAGGGGCCAGTGTCCTCCCCTCTGTGTCCTTGCTAATGGTTTCTGCTCTTAGTACCCCCTGAGCATGGGCTCTGTGCTCTTTTGGTGACTTAGCTCTAATGGCTGGGCCTGAAACATGCCTCCAACTCAGGGATTTTTAGACCAGAGTTCCATCTTGGGCTTGAGGAAGAAACTTTTGGCTTTTTTTTCTTGCCACCTCAAACCTGATTGTACAGGGATAGTCTGACGTACTAGTTTCAACATTATGTTCCTCATCAAAACCCTAGAGTTTTTCAAAGGATTCTCTGGGGATCTCCTCCTTGGCTTCATGGGGAGCAGTTTCACTCTGATCAGTCTTGTGTACTGCAGGGTTTCTCCCTAAGATTATCCCCTTTGCCTATGACACTCATCCCCAAAATATTTATGTGGCTCACTCCTCCTCTTCCTTCAGGCCTCTGTTGAGTTCTTCTCCACATCACCCTATATAAAATGGCAGCACTACAACCCCCAATTTTCTATCCCTTTTACCATAGTGCGTATACCATCCAACATTCTATTTAGTTACATTTATTATGGCAATATAAGCTCCCATGAGTTTTTGTTTAGTATTTCATCCCCTGCAACTAAAAAAAAAAAAAGGGAACCCATAGGAAGTTCTCAATAAATATTTGTCTAATGAATAAATTATGCTTAAAGAATCACAGAGTTCTAGGGTATTATAAGTTATATTGTTTGTCACAAGTCAGAAAGGCTTCCAGTGGAGTTCTTTTCTTTTTTTAATTCCTTTTCTTTTTATTCTATTTTTAAATTATCATAAATTTGACGTATCTTGGTATGCAGTTCTATGAGTTTTAATACATGTATACATTTGCGTAATCATCACTACAATCAGGGTACAGAACAGCCCCATCACCCCTGGAAAAGCTCCCCCATACTTGCCCTTTGTAGTCACACACTCCTCCTATCCTAACCCCTGGCAATCTCTAAAATTGTTCTCTTTTTTGAGAATATAAATGGAATCATATATAAATTGTATATAACCTTCTGAGACTCTCTTCTTTCAGCTGGCATAAAATGCCTTTGAGATTCATCCATGTTGCTGTGTGAATCAACAGTTTGTTCCTTTATATTGCTGAGTAGTATTCCAGCATATGGATATACCACAGTTTGTTTATACAATAACCCATTGAAGGACATTATTCCAGATTTTGGTTACTGTGAACAGAGCTGCTATAAACACTTGAGTATATTGTTTGTGTGTATGTGTGTGAAAATAAATCATCCTTTCTCTAGGGTAAATACCAAGAAGTGGTATTACTGGACCATATGCTAAGTATATGTTTAAATTTGTAAGAAATTGCCAAACTATTTTCGAGTGGCTGTACCATTTTGCATTCCTCTGAGCAATATATGAGGGTTTCAGGTACTCTCTGCATCTTCATTAACGCTTGATATTGTCTGGCTTTCATTTTTTACATATTTTGTTTTTGTTTCTTGGACCATTCTGATAGGTATGTAATGGTGTCTCCTTATGGTTTAATTTACATTTCCCAGGAAGTGGGTGTGGCTCAAGCAATTGTGCTTCCTTTTACCATATAGAAAGTCCAGGGTTCAATACCCAGGGCCTCCTGGTGAAGGCAAGCTGGCCCGTGTGGTGAGCCGCCCCACATGGAGTGCTGCCCCGCAGAGGAGTGCTGCCCCATGCAGGAGTGCTGGCCCACGTGGATAGCTGATGCAGCAAGATGATTCAACAAAATGACACAGAGGAGAAACAATAAGAGACACAGCAGACCAGGGAGCTGAGGTGGCACAAGAGAATGATCACCTGTTTCCCACTCTGGAAGGTCCCAGGATCAGTTCCCAGAGCTGCCTAATGAGAATACAAGCAGACACAGAAGAACACAGAGTGAATGGACACAGAGAGCAGACAATGGAGGGAGCAGGGAGAAATAAATAAATCTTATTTAAAAATTTGCATTTCCATAATGGCTAATGAAGTTGAACATCTTTTCTTGTGCTTATTCGCCATCCTCTTTGAAGTGTCTGTTCAAGTCTTTTACATTTTTAATTGGGTTGTTTGCTTTCTTACTGCTAAATTTTACATCTTTATGTATCTAGCTATAAGACTTTTGTTATTTGCAAATCTTTTCTCCCATTCTGTAGGTTGTCTCTTCATTTTCTAGATGTTTTCACAGAGAAAAAGGTTTTAATGTTAATAAAGTCCAACTTACAATATTTCCTTTCATGAATTGTGCTTTTGGTATCATATTTCAGAACTCTTTGCCTAATTTCAGGCTATGAAGAATTTTTTCTCCTTTGTTTACTTCTGAAAGTTTTACATTTAGACCGATGACCCATTTTGAGTTAATTTTCATTGGAAAGAATATTCTTCCTTCTTTGGACTGCCTTTGTAACTTTGTTAAAAGACAATTGGGGAAGAGATGTGGCTCAAGCAAGCAGCTGGACGCCTGCCTACCATACAGAAGGTCCTGTCCTAGGTTCAGTTCCTGGTGCCTCCTAAAGAAGACGAGCAAGACAGTGAGCTGATGCAATGGGCTGGCGCTATGAGCTGATGCAACAAGATGATGCAACAAGGTGACATAATGAGGAGACACAGTGAGAGACACAACCAGCAGAGAGCAGTGGTAGCTCAAGTGATTGGGCACCTCCTTCCTACATGGTAGGTCCTGGGTTAGGTTTCTGGTGCCTCCTAAAAAGAAAAGGAGCAGAGACAGAGCACACAATGAACAGACAAAAAGAGCAGACAGAGAGTGCAAATGACGGGAGAGGAGGGAAAAATAAATAAAATAAATCTTAAAAATAAAAAGACAATTGGCTAGGGAGTGGATGTGGCTCAAGCAGTTGAGCACCTGCTTCCCACATGGGAGGTCATGTGTTCAGTTCCTGGTGCCTCCTAAAAACAAACAAGAAAAACCAATGAAAAACCAACTCAGGAGAGCCCATGTGACTCAGTGGTCGAGTGCTGGCTTCCCACATACAAGTTCCCAGGGTTCAATCCTCAGCCCCTGGTACCTTAAAAAAAAAAAAAAGGTCAATTGGCTCAACTTGTGAATCTTATTTTTAGACCTTCTATTCTGTTCCCTTCACCAATACCACTCGGTTTTCATGATGTCTTTATAGTGATTGTTAAAATCAGGTAGTATGAGTCCTCCAATTTCATTCTGAATCATTTTCTAACCATTGTCACCCTGTGCTACAAAAGAGGGAGAATGAAGTGAATAGAAAAAAATTTATTGAGCATCCACTATGTGCTTGCCAGTAGATCATGAGACTATAGGATGATTTAATTTTCAAGACAACGCATTTGAGGCAGGTTTATTTTCCAGTTACCTCTGAGGGAACTGGACACCAAATAATTTTAATACCATGCCCAAGGCCATATAGTTAATACGTATCAGAGCAGGGCTCAAACCCAGGTCAGCCTGCCCCTCAACACATACCCCTTCTTCTACACAATGGCTCATGTCAGCTCTTCTGGATTCTGGAGGAATGGAATATACTTGGACACCCTGCTTGATTTAATCCTTAAAAATCATTCATATTAAGAAAAACTCTCCTGGGGTTTCCCAAAGGATATTTTGTTCCCATGGTGAGATGCAAACATGTTCCTGATTATTTATACAGACTAAACAGAAGGTTTAGTTTGGCCTCTTAGAAAAACAGTGCTGAGTTAATCTAAGAGTAGATTGTCACCCTGGCTACAGGAAGATAAATAATCAAGGATTATAAGTCTTTAATTTAATATAACTTATTTTCATTAATTAAATGCCAATTACCTGCTTGTCTTTCCTAGGAACTGGCCTTTGCAATCAATCTTTTCAGAAACATACACACTTGGTCACAGAGGTATTAATATCACTCTCAAGATTTACAGGCACTAGACTCCTTGGCTTAAACCATCCTCAAACACTCTGCACCGTAACCGCAGATAATCGCCATAAATTTCCTGATCTTTGACCGAACTGGTTCTTAAATTTCCATTCTCTAACAGTCTTGAGAAGTTCCTATTTATCATACCGAGACGCTTACTTGTAAGGATCACCGTGTTCTAGCAAGACTCTGGATTTCAGCTCTCTGACCCATCCCCCTACGTTGGGTTTTTGCTCTTCATAACAGATGAGAATCCTTGGGGACTAAGACAGTATGCTGTCCTCTGACGCCCTTTGACGTAAAGCAAAATCATTCGTTCATGGACAATGTAACCCTGCAAACTACCTGGAGCAGTGTGACCTGTCAGAAGCCTTTTGAATGCTCCATAAGCACTGGTTTAAGCATTCAATGGCAGCAAATATCCACTACTGAAAATATTCCAACTTTCAGCAGCTGGCTGTATGGATGCATACGCCATTTTTCTTAGAAGTCTTAGCTTCTAGACAGCTCATTCCTTATGCTTGTATATAACTAAATATTTTATGGTTGCTGTAGTTTAGCTCTTGCAAGTGGCTGGTGTTGGTTTGCTTCGCAGAACTGGTCTGGAATATGTGCCTTCTAATTCCTCATTTTAATGCAACAAAACGAGGAGGCAGAGGAGGAAACCAAATTTATTGAATTATTTATTAAGTAAGTTTACTTACTAGTACAGAATCACAGCTTCCCACACGTGATCAGTTTCCATTCCTACTTTGCTAATATTTAGATTGGGGTGCCCAGAATAGAATTATCTCCATCTCAACCTTTAGTTGAATGCTCTTTTCGTTTGCTTATTTTTAAATTAAACTCACTGCTTTCCATGCACAAGCAAAGCAAAATTTAGTGTAGAAAAGTACAAAGGGAAAGTAAAATATGCCATTCCCTGCCCCAATTCCAAGGCACCTACTTTAACTGTGACTAAAATTTAGATAATATGCCTCTAAATCCAGATGTAAAAAATTTCTATTGTTCTTTTGATTCTCAGTCTTACATCTCTCTTCCTTTTCTCCATCTATAATTTTTGTCAGTTATATTGTTACTGTCACATTATCAAGGTTTACATACTGCTCTGTAATTGTCAACAAACTTTTGTGCTTTGTATATGATGTTAATCTTGAAAACCAACAGCATTTACAATGTAAGTAAATATTATTCACTATGGGACCAACTAATGTGATTATACTAATGGAAATGTATAGAAGTTAAACTCTGATGCTCAAATAGAATGAACAGTGTGTCACAAAGGATCCTCTTGTTTTTCTACTTTATTTCTCATTTTCTGAGTCATGCTTATCTGCCACTATTTCTTGTATGCTTGTTTGACTTTTACTTTGGATTCTGTTTTTAGTTTTCTGGAGCACCTCCTATAGTAAATTTTTCTTATGGAGTACATAGGTGATGGGCATCCTGTAGTTCTTACATATTCATACATGTTTTAAGTTTTGCCTTTACATTGTTTGATGTCATTGGTTGAATCTGCAATATTAGATTTGTTACCTCATCCTGTATGGAGAAACTCTTCATCTCTGAATTCATTGCTTCACTGATTGCCATGAGATTCTGCACAGATTGTGTGAGATTCAAGTGAGATAAGTTATGAAACAATCATTGGTATGCATAATCACATATATATGTAATGATTTGACAATGGTAGTTCACATGTGCCAGGCACTGTACTAAATTCTTTGCACTCATTTTCTCAGTTACCTCTTTCAACAATCCTATTAGATCTGTACTGTTATCACTCCCATTTTAATTAGAGGAAACTGAGGCTCAAAGAGATTAAATAATTTGATCAAAGCGTCACAGCTAGTAACCAGTGGGGTCATGTCTTGAACCAACTATGCCTGTCTGACTCCAAATCTCATGTTCCAAGCCTGATGCTATAAATGTGAGCTATTCACTACCACCATCATCAGCTTGAGTTCATCTCTTCAACCATAGCTATCCTATGACCTGGCTTAACCATGTAAGTAAAAATCAGTCTGTTAAGGATATTTAATGCGGGCAGGGCCAAACATCTTGTAAGAGATGCTTCATAGCTTCATTTTATCAGTTCATTCCTTGAATTTGAAAAACTCAGTTCTCCAGTTTGTAGGAAACAACGGAAAGTGGGCTGGGGATTTGTTAATGTTATTATCTTAGCAGTGAGATATGGTACTACTGATTCCAATCAGTGTCTCCAGGGCTATGACTCTTTCAGCTCTTTTTCCCTTTAGGAGCAGAGAGAGATTTGCCTCAATTCACTCACTTTCTTCAATCAACCTCTATGGTCAGGCTGATGACAGTTATTAATAAAGTGGTCAAGCTGCAATTGTTTGGTACCTCGGACAAGAATAATGAATAATACTTCTGAGGTTTGCACTCAAACTTGTCCTCATTAACACACTGCTTTGACCGAGACTTAATCTACCCCATTCACATTCCTAAAATGGTGAGCTCTAGGTGCTACATCACATGGGAATAACAATTCATTGAATAACAAGCAAATCAGATGAGTTTTTACTAAATATCAAATAGAAGGTCCATGAACAACTGTTACTGAGGTGCCTGGAGATTCTCGGGTTCTTTGTCTCCTTGCATTTGCATGTCTCTTGGTATTTACTGTGTATCTCATAAGAAACCTCTTTTTTCTTAAACAAATTGGAATGGGTTTTTGTTCCTTACAATCAAACATCTACCAGTAAAGAGAATTTTAAAAATTTTCTTTAATATTAGAAAGAACTCTTTTGAAGTACAAAAGCCAAGGTCCGCCAGTTCAAGAGTGTAAAATGGTATGTACAAGACTTGAACGAGTTTATTTGCCCACAAAAAAACTAAGGAGCTGACCTTCTTCTCTTCAGATGGGCCCAGACTAATTTTGATTCTTTATAAATGACGTTTTAATTCAGGAGGCATGGGATATATGTGAAAAATGTGAGCACAATCATATGTCTTATGAAGAGCTAACTGTTTGTGAAAGATGCTCTGCCAGTAATACATGTAAGTCTGAAGTACACTGGCTGCTTGCTCTTCAGTAACAATTTCATTAAGGCATCAACCTTACACCAAAACAATGTGAAAAAGCAGAGTGTGTCTTCTTTGACCTTGACAGGATTTTGAAACATTAAAAAAAGATCAAATACTTTTAAAAATAAACAATGTTATGAATACCTAGTCACCTTGCATATTAAATTCAAGCAAAAGAATTATAAGCTGGCCATTTTCTCATTAACACTGTTGTTAATTCTTCATGCTGTATCCAATTTTCTCCATGTCTCAGACAAACCACTTACTCTAATTTATTAGCTTAAGAATTGCTGAATTACAAAGGTAAGAAAACAATGACATGTTTCTCTTCTCCAGAATTAGATTTCCCTCTGAAGGAATTGGAATTCTTCACTCAAGGAATCATTTTTTTCCATCCCTTAAATTGGTATTTTATCAAATCTCTGGCCTCTGGAATGTTGGCAGACATTACCCAGCGTAGAATGTAATGTACTGTTTCGTGTCTTTGTAAAAGTCATTTTGCATTTATCTTTAGAATTATTTTATCATTTTACGAACAGTTTAACGTATTTGCTCATGTGTAAATGGACATGGGTGAAGATTAGAGAAGCTTCATTTGCGTGAAGATTTCATACAGACTCAAAAAGAATTGGTTGAACTACCAGTTAAAAGATTATAAATTGCGGATACCAAATTAGGATCATGATCTCTAACCTTTAAGATATTGCTTTTAAACAAGAGCAGACAGAATATTTCCGGAAAAAAAATGAATATATATATACACATACATACATATATACATTTTCTCTCTCTCTTTCTCTTTCTCCAGCCTAAGAAATAGAGCCCTGAAACTCAGCACTGTATTGGGGAAGTATTATACCTAAAGTCTTGAGATTGTAGTTATGTCTTTAACAGTGATTAGAGAGATTTACAATTGTGGAGAGAAATGTTCTGATTGACTAACTGGAGGAAAAGGGAGAGATCAAAAACCTGTAAGATAGTTCAGGAACTTCTCAAAGCTTTGAAGTGGTCAAGGCCCTGGCCCATGGGATATGTATGCCAGTCTTCATTACTTGGTTGTCCATTCCACATCACCTTGCACATGTCAATGTTAGTATTAGCCAGAAAAGTTCTAAATCTCTGAAGGTTATAGAGTGCACTCATTTACCTGTTTTGAGATGTACCATCCAAACAATGAAATTTTAAAAGGCCTAAAACTTTAATTTCCAAGATTTAACATTAGCCAGACCTCTCTGGCTTATAGACTACATACTCTCAACTACAGGATTCAAAGGCCAATGACTTTGCATTCATTTCCTTTTCCAGTAAAACATATTTATCATCAAACATGCTTAGATTAATTTACTGATAACTTCTCCTGTTTATACACATCATGGTCAAAAAATAAAAATAAAAAAGTTAAAAAAAAAAGCCTATGGTCTATACAAATCATGAAAGTAGATTGGGACTATATATATCATAGGACAACAGGTAGAAAAAATGGAGTCACCTCACTCATTTTCATGCTGGTCACTTGGAGGAATACAGGCTCTTTGTCAAGTTATATCTGTGCTAATAAGCTAAATTTGGTTAGATCCTCTTTTTGGCCTAACTCTGGACTAAATCTTATGCTAAGTAGAGTGCCTGGTACAAGGGGGCCTATGATAAAGAGCTGAACTATTGCATGGCTGTAGAGGTATCCCTATACCTCAATCTAACATCCCCTAGTTGCACATCATTGGCCACTAAATACACCTGAAAAGACAGATATTGGGTGTGCCATCCCACTTTCACACCTTATCCTTTGAATGAGGACTAAACAATACCTCTTTGACTTGAGGTGAGTAGTAGAAGTATTTTCTAACAAACAAAAATAACAGTACATAGAGTTAACCAAAGAATAACAAACATAATCTTACAGAATTTTAGATAAAAGAGAATTACATAACAGAAAAACTTGTCTCTCTCCAGAATTGCCTCTAGGTCAGCAATAATTATTTGGGGGGCAGTGAAAGGAGAATATCGAATTGCTTTTAACATTGGTCCTAAGTGGTGGTGATGAAGGGGTTCTTTAAATAGCTTTGAGACTGCTGAGCCTTAAAAACAGCAGGTGATGTCCTCAGCATCCTAGCCAAGCTATTCACTACAGATACTACCAACAACCGCAGTGCTACTGGCATGGATATAAATATTCATATCAATAAATGGGATACTGCTGAATCCACAAGTATAGCTGGAATAGCCTGCACATTGTCACTTCACTAGAGATACATAATTTATTTCTTGGGAGAGGTCTTTTCTAAGAGGAACATTCTCACAAAACAGTCTCTCATTTGGCATTGTGTTGGAAAAGCCCATCACAGGTAAGACTGTAAGGAGGGATTCAGCTCTCATGGTCCCCTATAAAAGTCAGCAGACCTCATATTAATGAAACAACCAAGTGATTCACCTGCCCCCATTATTCAAGGGTTTCCTAAAATCAGAGAAGATAAATTATCAACTTATAGTTTAGAGAGTGAAAGTGATTGAAGGACATACAAGTCACACATTGGCTTGAAAAATGAAGTTTCATTCAGTTTTAGACCTGCGCCTCTTGCTTTCTCTCCTTCCTATTCTCATTCTCCCACTCCCACTTCACCTTTTTATGGAGTAAATTTCTCTGTGCATTCTATGAACTGAAATTTATTTTATTGCTATTCCTGGGTGTTATATATATATCACCTTTCTTTGGGAAGATGATCTATTAAGTAAAAATGCAAGAGAACTACAATGTCAATCTACCATACTTCTGAATCTTCTTAGAACTCACAGATTCCATTCCTAAGACGTGACATGACATATAGCTACCATCTCAGTCAGCAGTCTTGTGATTGGCTTTGGATTTTTATTTTGGTTATTCACTCCTTTAGAAAACAATGTTCTTATTCTGCACACCTTATTTCAATTCTAGTGTTACTATGAAATATAGTCAGTCAAGCAAAGAGGTAATTTGTTACATATTGGGTATAGTATTATTGAAGTAGACACACACTCTCTCACACTCACCAGACATATTTTAACACAGAAACGAAGTGTAATGAGCATCATAATGTTTCTTGTTTCTACGGAATTGATTTAGACAAATTTTCTCAGGTGAAATCTTCCAAGTTTATTTTTTAACTTTTTGAGGCAAGAAATAAAAAGGAAAATGTGGTTTTTCAAATCATTGTCACAATTTATTAGTGCTACAGATAGCAGTACTGTGTTTAATGTCCCAGGATCTCTGGACCATTTGATGTTTCAAACCTTTTATTCTCATTATCAGCATCATCTAATAAGACAGGAACTATTAAAGTAACCCGTCCTGTACCAGATCTTACTTAGAAAAAGCCATTCTCTGCCTTCTCTGAAGGAACTTTCAGCAGAGAAGAGTTATCTTGATGTTCCTATTTATCTTCCATTACTGATCTAGTGAAACTTTGAAGGAGAAGGAGCTAGATATCTCCAGCAAAGGGAGATGGAGTTCAAGGAAAAAAGGTGAATTGAAAGAAGAGACTGGAACTATACTCACGCATGTAATGTCCTTTCTCTTTCTGATGAACCTGAGCTCCAAAGAGGCCATGGGGGGGATCTCATTATGTGCTCAAATGCCCACCCACAGCATCACTGGCCAAAGCCCTGGATTTCGCACCCTATAATCCTACCTTAATGGCCACATCCACAGGATTTCAAGGTTTTACACTAGGGAATTTCAGAACCACAGTGGACACCTCATCCAGCTCCCCAGGAAACACTGGTCAGGGGGCTACCAGGGCGACCCATGTCAAAGCCACCCCTCAATACAAGTCTAGATTAGCACAAAGAAGTAAGTGTTCAGGGCAGTATTTCTCCAGAGAGCTATTTCAGGTTCCACATAAGAGTAACTTGTGGCCTTGGATAAATCATTCCTCTCATTTATGTGCTGAATGGGAGAAAACAAGTCAACAACTGATGCATGCAAAAGCATTTGGAAGTGATGGATGGAGACATTATGGTATATTTTGTCAATGGCATGCCATTAGAGAAAAACATTTCATAGAGTAAATTAAGAAAACAAACCAGCTATGTGACACACTTGGAATTGCCACTGGCCAGACCAGTTTTTCTTCTCTAGGAATGAAGCTACATGGAATTGATATTATCATTTTCACACAGACCCCCTTTCCTAGGTTAGCTGCCTGTGTCTGCCTGAAACTTATACCCCCATCTCACACTTCTGAATACCTACTGCCACAAATTGGAGAGACTTATGTATCACAGACCCTGATTTTCTTCAATTGCTGCCTTGAACTCTTATTTAAATCTCCTAGTGCTATTTAAAATCATTTGTTAATATCTCATTTTCTCTGCCAAATTATAAAGCCCTTTCATGGCAAAGACTGTCTTATTAGCACTTCACCTGGTTTATGGTAGGTGTTCAAAAATAAACGTTAATTGATTTCATCTGTGATTAATTTTTTAAAAATTTCTCACTACCCAACTTCTGCCTACCAAACACTAATTATGTCATTAAGAAGGCATTTCTTTGGAGTCACATAGTGGGAATGCAGAGATAGAAGGCACTGTCAGTGACCTCAGGGCAGTTGCAGACAGACAAGCAGCAACGAGGTGATGTGGTGAGAAGTAAATGTGGGAGGCTATGACAGGACAAAAGAGGTGTGTTCTGGGTGGAGGTAGGGGGTCCAGGGATGGCTTCTGGGGCCCTTTCAGGATTAAGTGGTTGTTACCTTCACAGTATAGCCACCAGGGGCCAGGGCATGTTGGTGAGCCCAAGCACGAACCATTTGGGTACATGCCATTTGCTATTTCAGGAGCTTCTACTGGGAAGCCCAACCTAATCCCAAGGTCAGCCACTAAGGTCATGGCAGAAATGGGCTATGAAATCACGGGCTCTTTTCCTTGGTAAACAGGCTGTGATAGTGTTCTGATGCACCTCATGGTAACTGTGGCTTCATAAAAATCAGAGCTGATTGATGTGGAGGAGGCTCTCTGCCTTCGAGTGTTTAGTCTACCAGGGCTTTTAGTGCTGCTGTGGCTGTGCTTCCTAATGGAAATGCATCTCTCTCTCACCATTACTCAGTTATAGATGCTCTCAGATATGAAAAGCCCTTTTTACTTCAAGATTTTTGTCTTGTAAGGCATCCCTAAATCAGGAAGGAAATGAGGAGGAGTAGAGAAGAACCCACTGTAAGTGTTTTGTCAGGTAGTTCAAAGAGGAGAGATGGGAATTTAAAGAGCTCAATTTATGTATGCCTTAGGTTTGTAGTTCCATTACCCAGCCCAGTTGTGAAATTTGCTTGTTTTGTGGGAAGGGCTTGCCTAACAAACAAAATATATATTTGTGCTATTTTTTTTCTTTAAGTAACTACAATGGAAAGAATTAATGAAAGCTTGCATTAAATTATTAAGTTCACTGGGTCTTGGACTCTATTGATACTGTCATATCAATTCTGACAAATCCATGTGAGGTATGAATTATCCCCCATTATACAGGTGTGTAATCTAAGGGTGAGAGAAGAGAAATAGCAGGATACAGTTTACCCAGCTGGTAAACACCACAACTGGAATCTAAACAAGCATGTCTGATGCAAAAGTTGGGAGCTCTTACCAACCCTTGGCATCCTCCAGACCTGACATGTATGTATCAAAATGCATTACAAAAAAATGATGGAAGAGCTGTTGGTGTTCTGAGGTGAAAAGGCAGATGTCATGCTCCCATATTTCTTGAAGGAAGAGGCACTGGGTGACCATAAGAGTTGACAACTCATAGGCAGGCTGGTTGAAGGGAAAGAAATGAAACCTTTGAAGAAGCACTTGGAAGCCGGAGTCCGGTTTCTTTCAAATAATCTGGTTTTCTTCTCACAAAGGGGCATCTTGTTCTCTGCTGCAAAACCACATTATGCCTGGGCAAAGTGACCTACCCATCTTCCATTATTCCTGGAATGTCAAGTTGAAAAAGCAGTGCATGCCCAAAATAAGAGTCCAGATGCCAATCTGGGGCTCTCTGATATGTTGTGTGACCATGATGGTTCTACTAACCCCCTTTGAACCTCTCAAGATCTACAGAGGCTGACTTCTTATGGGCACCAGGGAAGAGCAGGAATTCTTTGGAAAGCTTCTGAATCACTTAGGAGGGGAAAGGTAGAAGGGACATCCTTTAAAAAAGGCAGGGAAAATGTAACTCTAAACTCCTGGAAGAGACATGCTACAGAACTGACACACGCAGCAATCCTGCCTCTTAATTATAAGATAAGAGAATATTTTTGTGTAGAAGCTGACACCTAAAAGTGGGCCTGGAGCTTTCCTTGGATCCTGTCTGCTCCTGGACCTCTCCCAAATTAGAATTTCCTACTACCCTGTGTCCATGAGTGGTTCCACATGCCTCAGCTCATGGACAAATTCTCTGAAGTAGATCCTAATTCACTTCAGTTTAATAAATAAATGGAAAGTACTTTAAAATTTTTAGAAAAGTGGAAAAAAGTCATGAAAAGACGTTGGGAAATCAAAATAATACATGGGTGTCCACTCTGTGAAGCTGGGCATCCTTGCTGGGTGAGGGTGGAGGATGAGGGTGTTAGTCTGGGGCACAGCAAGTATTTTATTTGTAATTGACAAATCCTAAGTCCTCTGAGCTTCTATTCTCTTCACTCAAGACCTGGGTCACAGTTTTTATTAAGTGATGGAGATGAAGGCAGGCTTAACGCAGGTCACCTGTCAGAATACAAATGCCCTGCTTCTTAAAGGGATTTCAGCAACCCCCAACATCTTTATGAAACAAAAGAAGATTGATTCCCTATTCCCTGGTGTGGTGATTTGAAGCTGTATGTACCTCGGAAAAATATGTTCTTAAATTTAATCCATTCCCGTGAGTGTAAACCTAGTGTAAACAGGACCCTTTGATGAGGCAACTTCAGTTAAAGTCTGACCCACCTCAATCAGGACTGGTCTTAATCCTCTTACTTGTAAGAGAATGAAATTCAAACAAAGAAAAAGAAGCCATGGAAGCAAGAAACTGAAGGTAACGAAACCCAGAAGAGAAGGGGAAAACAAGCAGATGCTGCTATGTGCCTTCCCATATGGCAGTTGGTCTTTGGAAAGAAAACACTGTCTTGACGATGTCTTGATTTGGACATTTTCATGGACTCAAAATGGTAATCTTGGAGGCTAATAAATTCTCATTGTTAAAGCCAGTGCATTTCATGATATCTGCTTTAAGCAACCTGGGAAACTAAAACAATGGAGAGTTGAAACGTAGAGTTTCATTTTGGGATGATGGGAAAATTCTGGATGGTGGTGATGGTAGTACAACATTGTGAACATAATTATCAGCATAAAGTTATATATGAATGTGGTTAAAGGGGGAAATTTTAGGTCGCATATGTTACTAGAATACAAATTTTAAAAAAACCCAAGGAACTGCTCAACACAAGCATGAACCCTAAGTTAAACCATGGACTACAGTTAATAGTACAATCAATTTTAACAAATGTACCACACCAATGCAAGGTTTTAATAATAAGGTGGTATTTAGGAACCCTATATTTTATGCATGGTTTTTCTATAAACCCACAAATTCTCTAATAGAAAGGGGAGACTGAGAGAAAAGATACTGAAAAAAAATACTCACAAATTGAGAAGGGGACAGTAGGATAGGAGTGGAAAGATTCCACGGGGAGAGGGATGATATGGGAAACATGAATATCCATGGGAGCCATTTTAAGCAATGGGAATGAGGACAGACTCTTTCCTCTTTTGAGATTAGAAGGAATTTAGTAAAGTGTGACACCAAAACTGGAAGTCAGTATGCAAGTGCCCTTGGGGTTCATCATATTCTTAGTTTGCTACAGGTTTCAAGGTATGCGAACAACCACACTTTCTCAGAAACACTGGGACCTGTGCTCCAGAGAGGGAGAAATCAACAGAGAGAATTCTGCCTGAGAATCTGAGACCTTATTAAACAAACACATGTATACCTCTTACAATATGCCAGGCAGTGCTCTACAAATATGCCTCTACACTCTATACACATAGTCATACATGTCTACGCTTGTGACAACTTCGTTATCATCTCCATCTTACTGAGAGGGTAACTAAGGCATCAGAGCTAAATCAAGGTGGAGCCAGGGTTCGGGTTCGGAGTCTGTGCTCTTATCCACTACACTGTGCTGTCCCTCAAGTAGGGAGGAAGCAGTTTAACTAAATGCGTCACAAAGCCCCACTGCAGGTTGCTCCTGGGGCTGCTACAGGAGAGATGGGAAATATCTCCTGGGCCAGACTAGTTTTACGTCAGCTCCTGAGGGTTATCAACTTTTCTGATCCAGAGATTGGGTGATGGAAAGAGCATGGGGCTAGGAAGTTGGACAAAACATGATTTTCAATTTTATTTTATTCTATTTTATTGTGGAAACATATAGTATATATAACAAAAAATTTCCCATTTTAACCATTTCTAAGTGTGCACTTCAGTGGTTAGAAAGACCTGCTTTTAATCTTCCATTTTCCTTGGGAAAGTTATTTAACTTTTGGAACCTTAGTTTCCTATTTAAGTGAATGGGGCTAATGTGGCTTCCCTCAGGGTTTTGTGATGATGCAAAAGAAAATATGAACTATGCTCAGATAGTGCCTAGATATGGCAGGCGCCCAGTTTGTGAGAGCTATTGGGAATGTTTTCTTGTTAGAAGGTCCAGTGGAGAAAGCTTCAGGCTCTGGATGGTCATTCTGGACCCTGCCAAGGCATTTCATGTCTATGGAACAGTGGACAGGCTGCAGTAAGCTGTTTCCCCTGCTAGATTTCTGAGAATGGGTTGCTTCTGGCCCCCACACAATGGAAAGCAATTTAATCAAGTGCTTAGCTTCATTAGTTTGTGTCCAGATGTGCTCTCAAGGGCTGTACACATATACATTTGTGTGTCCTCTTGATCCTCTGCCTCTCTCTGGAAAGCCTGCTTTTCAATAAATCTGTGCTGAGCTCCTGGTGTAATTTCCATTCAGTCCTCACTCCACTCCAGTTCCCTGGGAAGGAGCCTAAAACCAGCACTGCTTTGACTGATGTAGGTCAGGGGAGGGTTGTTAACTGCTCCTAGGACCTTTTTTGGCCCAACTTAGCTACCATGGTCATGGACCACCTTTGTTTGGGAGCTAGAATACCAGGGGTCTGCTTTGCAAACTCAGGCCAAAGGGTCCCCCGCTCATGGGTTCTGGGTGGCATCTGAGATACTTAAATCAATACTTACAGCTGTGATAGCCCACGATGATTACATGTGAGCTTGCACTAGAATTCTGGCCAAGAACTTTCTCTCTGCTCTGCTGGGACTGAAATCAAGTATCCCCTTCAGGAATTATATCAAAGGAGCTTCTATGGAAAGGAAGGAAAGAAGATTTATCTGAATATAACCGATGGGCACTGGAACAGAGATTTTTGGGGTACATTACAAATTCAGGATCATATTGTTTTTCTTCAACTGTTTGTCCAGAGAAAGCAAAATGACATACACAGATTTTCCCACCCTACCTCCCACCACCTCAGGCTGCAAAAGCATTTTAGTGATGGGTATATTAAAAAACAAGCAAGGGGGGATGGTGACTGCTCTTGGGGACAGGTGCCGCTGTGCAGTGGTTACTATTATGAGCTGCTTCTCCTTCTCACTACCACAGACATGTCCACAACAGCATCTGCAGCTTTGGGCACTGTAGTTTCTACAGGAACAGTGACCATGCAGTCACAGATGAAATCTTCACCCTCTGAAATCTACAGTAAGACAGATGACAGCATGATGGAAGGAAAGAGTACACAGAGTGCCTTATCGATCTACCTGCCAACACGCAGATGGTGAGTGATAAAAATTTATTGAAAATTTTTAAAAAGAGTCACTTATTCTAATTCTTCTGGAGGGGATAACGAATGTTGCATATGAATAAAATCCCCCTTCCCCAGGACTTAAGCCACCATCCTCCCACCACTAACCCCTCCAAACATCACAGATTTAAAAATCTTGCAATTTTATTTGCATATAAAGGCCGCTAGATATAGAATATCACAATAAATTTAAAGAAACAACTGCTTTCCTAAATTTCATTAACAAGGTAACATAAAATAGAATAAAGTTCAACAGCATTTACAATGGGAAAACAGAAATGACTAATAGCGACAATATTTTGTGCTAGCGAAGATTGCATCGACACACAGTGCAAAATGGGGGGCAGGGATTAAGAAGACAATTCAGGGTATTTAAATATAAAGGACAACTAAGCCTTATTTTAGTAAGCTTCCATTGCATACATTTAAGTCTATACATGCCTGCAACTGCACCAAGATTTAACTCAAGCTCTTTAAGACCTTGAGTTCTGAGAAAATGTGTCCGCTCCTTCGCATTTCTAATGTGCTGCTATACAGCATTCCTTTGCAGCTGAACTGTTGTTGGCAATATTAAACTCCTAACTTAGCATCATTCACAAAAAATACTTATATATATAAATCCATTTCGAAAAGGAGTCTGCATGTTCATTTTTTTACTACGTGAAATACCAGCTCTTGACAGATTCCATTTCCATTATTTTTAAAGCTAAAATAATTTAAAAGAAACAAACAATGAGACCTTGTATAACCACAATATGGATCTCAGTGGCTAAGCCATCCTTTAGACGAGGGCCGTTTTCTTCCCTTGACACAGCTTTCTTTATAGGGACAGAATGAAGAAAAGTCTTTTCCACGTCTACCTCTGTTGAGAAGATTGCTATAAATTGGGTCCACGTCTGCAAAAAAGGAAGCATTTCCAAGAAAACAACAACAATAAAACATCAAATAATATACTTCAGACAATACTCTTAAACAGTTGTGCAAATCTGGGTGTTTTTTTTTTTAAAAACACTGCCTACCTTTTCTTCTTTTCTTCCAGCTTAAAGCATATTAAAATAAGATTTTGATCACTTTTTAAAAGAAAGCTTGGCTGTCCTTTGGCGAGCACTAACAATTTACAATGGCGTGGCCTTTGAAAAAACAGAAATCATTTTACAAATTCACAATGCTTCTTTGATTTCAAACAGATGCCCATTAAAAAAAAAATAATAAAGAAGCAGCACAACCTCTAGCATCATTTGTGTTCCAGCAATTTACAAAAGGAACTCACAGGATTTGGAAATAAACAAGTAAGAGAATGTAAGTTTATAGTTAGAAAAATGGCAGTTTATAGACCTTTCCTCACATTCCAGTTGGGCTTTGGAGCTTCAGGAACCCTGTGGGTTTGGAAGGTCAAATATAATTGGAGGGTTGGTTGGTTGAAAGCTGACTGTACACGTTGAGGCATTGATGTACGTTGTGTAACCATCCGTCATGATGCCGTAACCTGGAAGGAGAGTGTCACAGTTACTGTAGTGTATACCAACATGAGGGACTTGATGCAGGTCCATCAGGCAAGGGAAACCAAAAAATCTTTTCCAGTGGGCAGCGAGATGAAACTCAGTTATACCTCCCCGAGTTTCAGAAACTGCCACATGGCTTTTTATTCGGTTTTCTTCAAAAGGACAATCCTCTCCTTCAAAGAAGAGAGATTCTGTTTATCCTCAATTAAACACTAAATTTGTGGGGGAAAGACTGTGATTTCTTCACTATTGAGAATTCAGAGGAAAAAAATAGATTTTCCCTCTTGTTTTATAAAATGATCCTCATTTCAAAGGCCTATATGAAAAACCATGTTCTATGGATCGAAGGAGTGGCATGAGAAACTTCTCAGAAGCAAACATATCCATACCCTAAATGGGTTTAGACACAGGAAAGAGTCCTAATCGGGAGCTGGGAGGTGTGGGTGCTTAGCTTCCTTGTTTATGAAATAATTGCTCAACTGCCTCACTGAAGGTTAACAAGTGATGCTTTTTCCTTTTTTTTTCTCATTTATTTTTTTAATTGTGGTAACGTGTTTACCAAATAAAACGTGCCATTTTACCATTTTAAGTGGACAATTCAGTGGTATTAATTACTTTTAAAATGTTGTGCATCTGTTACCAAAACTTTATCATCACCCTGCACAGAAACTTCCTACCCATTAAAGCAACAACTCCTCTTTCCCCTACTCCCAGCCTCTGCTAACCTCTGAACTACTTTCTGTCTTTATGAGTTTGTTTGGTCTAGATATTTTATCTAAGTGGAATACAATATTTGTCCTTTTGTGTCTGGCTTACTTACCTTGATATTTTCAAGGTTCATTTATGTGGTAGCATATAAAGTAATTAGATCTTACTTAAATTGTGTAGTTTGGGTGCTGAGTTCCATTTCATTTAAAAACATAAACTAATCAAATGTCTAAATGATATGTAGAAACATCATCACAGGACACTGTTTCCTAAGCTTATCTGGACATTGGGTCAAACATAAATATGTCTCATGCAGTATAAATCTCTTGTGACCTATTGGAAGAAGGCTAAAAAAAATTTCTCTGTCTTTAGTACGTATGTTCCTTTCACAATTTTTTAATATGTTGAAATTTTGGGCACGTTTGCAAATTTGCATAGTTCCCTGGATATCTTATATTTGCCATACAACCTTTGCAATTAAGTTTGCAATTGTGTGTTAGTTTCAGGCTCTTATGACATAGAAAAATATACCCATGAAAAAAAATTACCAGAACTTATAGAAATAACTGATAAGGTTTTGTTTTGTTTTGCTTTCCATTTCTCCAAGTAAGCCTGTGGAGAGCTTAATGAGGGTCAATGGAAAAATCTCTTAAGAAAAAGAAAAGAGGCATTTAAATGTGCACTATTTAGTTCTGAGGTCATAAAGTCTTGTTATCTCTTTCTATCAAGAGGTTGGAATTTGCCCTCTCTCTGCCCTCTTCAGCTGTCTTAAGCGAATAAAAGCAGGACAAGTTTATTTGAATATGATCTCCTTCTTTTAAGCAAGTTTATTGTTTTGGGGCTTCATGGAATTCTCCAATTGTCTGCTTGGCTAGTTTAAAGCTAATTCACGATGTAAAAAAAAAAAAGGTGAAATGCAAATTCATACTTATGCTGCAAGAATTCAAACCTGTTTTCAAGATAACAGCTCCCCAGAAACGCTATTTAGAAATGAGCTCCCATCTCTCTGGTCACCCCAACCTGCACTTCCTCTCTCCCTGCCATGTTTTACAGTGACACCCTTCTTTTCAGGGTGTACAAGCTCAAAGTCAGGGTGAGCGGATGGCCCTGCTCTCTGGGAGCCTCACCCCTGCTTTTATCCATTCAACCACTCAGCTGGCTCCTGCACTTGGAGCAAGCTGAATTTTCTCTGGCCTCAGTAGGATGATTTTCAATATGCTCTTTATTACCTCCCTAACCAGGAAGCCACTGGATTTGTGGGCTTTGGAAAGCGAACTTTGTTTTTTGCCTTGTCAGGCACATAACCCTAAACACCTCGATTTGACTGCAGTTTCATAAATAACTCCAGAAAGAGGCTGCAAGGAGGAGTTGGAGAGAACACGGGAGCTGCCTACTTCAATGTGCCCACTCCACATAAGCACATTGACTGGGAAAGCCTGGCAAGGTCAGAAAGTTCAGGGCTTGCTGAAAGGTGGTGTGGTGTCAATCCAAAGGCAAAGTTGTCCCTGACCTGAAAAAGAACACGCAAAACCCAGAGCCCCGAAGGTTCCTGTGAGGCATCTGACTCAGCTTACCTTTAAAGGCAGAAAGAGGCAAGTGGAACTGTTCCCATTTAGGGGAGATTTAATTTTTCTGCTTAACCTCAGCTTGAGCTAATAGCCCTGATGATTTCTGAGAACTCTGAAATGGTTTTCTGAGGTTAGAAAGGCAATCTCTACCTTCAAATGTGCATGTTCCTGCCACTCCTATTATGTAGCTTTCATTAAATGTCCAGTTAGTTTTCAGGGAATGTGCCGTCTTCCTGACTCTTTGTGTATATTCCATTTGAAACACAATATTTGCAGGTTGGAAGGGACCATAGAAGTTATTTTAGTCTAATATACAGGCCATTTCTTCTAACATTCTTAAAGAAAAAATAATGTCCATTTTCATCTCAGGATAGCTATACAGCAGTGTTATCAAACATCCCTCATCAGAGTCCCGAGAGTCCAGAAGCTGCCTGGGTATGCGGTATGGTGGGCCAGACCAGGCTGCACTCTGCTGAAAAAACAGAGTAGCTCCCTATAAAATATTTATCAGCTTTATAGGCAGGAATTTCTAGTAACATTTCATCTTACAAAAGGGTTTTGCTGATAAATAAAAACAGTCTGAAAACCACTGCTCCAGGTCTCCTTAGTTTTGCTAATGTCTTCTGACTTGTGGAATGCGACTGTGGATAACATGCCAGCACTCTGTGAACGCCTTTCTTCTGCTCTTACCTTCATGGATTCCACCAAACACATGCAACTTGGGCCGGACTCGCCTCTGGACCGTGTTTAACAGCTCCACGCAGCCCACTCTTTGAAGCTCCTTGGGAACCCAGTCTCGAAAACCTAAGGGCAAAATGCAATCAATACTCGTAATTTTCTTCTTCAGGTAAGGTTTCATTTAGACTTTCAGGAAGCCATAACTCACAGAAGGTTTATTACATTATCTGTAATACTACCCTCTCCATTAAAGCTCACAATGGCTTTTAAGAAACTTTTCACTTGTCACTTTGTCTTCTTAAGGTTCTTGGATTTTTTTGGCTTCCACGTTTTTCTTCCTGTTAATTAACATTTTTTTTTTTTTTCTGTACAGGGTTTGATTTATTTAGCCATAGGTTTCAAATCTTCTTCATGGGCTCAATGACATTTATTCCCGGCAGTCCTATAATATCTCTTTCTCCCTCAATTCAGTCACTGTCTCTTTTTTATTATATCTTTCTTACAGCAGTTTACTTCCAATATGGTTCAAATAAGATAGTGCTGTGCCTGTCACCTGGCCACAAGATCCCTTGCTCTCTCTCTTTAGAGCATCAACTCTTAACTCTTGGTGATTCTTGATGGCCAATGCTTGGAAAAAGGCAGGTTCCTTGTCCTGACTCGTCACTAGGAATAGGCAACACTGAACTCATGGTGGCATCCAGCAAGCTGGGGCTAATTGGCTACTTTTAAAGTAAAAGCCACTTAGTTCTACACTTAACATGGAAAACCCATAAAAACTGACATCAGTTATAGCAAAAGTCAGTTGTCTGGATGATTATGGTCAAAAATGGAGTCCATATACTTCAGAGGGATGGGGCATAAAGAAGGTGGGTGGGACAAAAAGCTAAATCATACTCTGTGGGAATTTATTCCACAACTCCATTAGGGTATTCCTCTCTATTTAGAAATGATCATGCAGAAAGGGGCAGGCAAGCTTATTCCATTTGGTTATGCCAAACAATAGACCTGAATATTTAGCATCTCTGTAAAGACTTACTACCAGGGGTGTGGGGGGTGGCCAGAGTCTACTTAGGATAGCAGATGAAAGTAGGGTCCATAGCAAAATCCAATCCTGGGGTTTCAATACCTTTTTAATTAGGTAAAAAAAAATCCTTCATTCACAATGACTGGAATATTCCCTCAAAGAAGTGTTTTTCTTAAAGGGAGAAAACATCTGATTATACATATAAGCACATGAGAAAGCATCTTGCTCATAAGAGTAAAGTCCCATGTGCTGTGGCTTCCTTCACCAGTGGAAGAGAATTCAAGGACAATTTTCTTCCCATATAGCATTTGCACAAGAATCCCAACAATCCTATTAATTAAGGATCAACAAAGGAAAGCTTTGTGTGATGTTTCATATTGGAAGCCCTTGATGTAGATCTCGCTCTGTTATATGCATAGCTACTCTCTGGTTTACCCCATTTTCACTATAAAGAATGAGTCCTGGACCCTTCTGGGATGTCTAAATTCTGCTTTAAAGCCTAGAATTCAGACTTACTCTTACTGCTACTAGCTTTTACACAAAATCTAATGACTCAATGAAGCCAGGAAATTCTGTTCTGTTCTGTTGGATTGGAAAGTTAGATTCCCAATATTACTCTAGACATGTACATGTTTCTAAAGGGAGGGTGCCCAGGCCATTTACATAAAAACAGCTTAAGGGATATCTTTCTTGCACCCCCACCTAGGCTGCACAGGAAAAAGGACTGAGTTGACTCTAATGATATCGCTATAGAGTGGTCTCACTGGGTAGCTCCAGGAGATCAGAAGAGTTAGCTGACAATTCAATGGTTTAGCTGGGCTTTAATGACTGAATGATAGGGAAATTAATTAACTACAACTTGATCAAGGTCAAGAATAGGTATAATCTTTTAAAACAAGAAATGGGATGCAATGAGAGTGGGATAAGCATGGGGTGAGTGAAACTGAAGTGTTGAAGTCAGGAATTGCACCATGTCCATTTCTACAATGGAACTGGCTCCTCTCCTCTTGCCTTCCCCTATCATTAAAAAGTGCCATCCTGGCTCACTCCTTGGCCTCCACTTCCACTGTTTCTTTGTGAAAAACAGAGTACATCTGCTGTGAGGAAAGAAGACCAAGACGCAGTACCAACGGATTTGGAGGAGAAAATATCTACAAAGATTAAATTCACATTAGGGCATGAGTATTAGATTTTTTCTTGTTGTTATTAATTTTCCAGACTGACAGAGGAAGTAAACGGCACGGATACAGTCCCCAAACCATAGGGAAAAAAACTGAAAATCATTTATTCTTGTATTAAGTGTTTCCTGTCTCCCTCCCAACCCAAGATGATCGAGAAAACTCTCCTATTAAAAGTGAAACATCTCAATGTGCTGAGCACAGCTTAGCTGGGCCAGATGGGTCCTGGCACGATGGGTACTGAGTAGATGGGGAGTTATGGAATTTTTCTGTGGCTAAGTCAAAGAGATAACAAGCTCATGGGCAATACATAACTCAAATAATCATTTTCTGTCTTATAGCCTCGATAACTGGGGGTAGCTGCACAACACACTGGCAACATAAACCTGGATGCAGGCTCTATGTGCCTGTAGGATGAATAATTTTAAGTAGCTTATAACATCTTCTTATAGGACAACTTAGCTAATAAAAAAGTGGAGTCTTTCCTTAAATAACAAGCTCAAATGCTAAACTTTAAAGACCCCTCTTCCCCCAGATGTCAGCATTATATGGAAAATGTAAATGAGCTCTTTTGAAGAAAAGTTTCCCTCATTTCATTGCCTTTCAAAAGCCCAATGATTAGAAGGTCCCGTCATCTTTCTATGCCCAGTACCATTCTTAAAATAAATTATCAGCCTCAAAAGACTGTGGTGCCACATTTATTTGATTTTCCCTGACTCGACTAAATAAAAAAAATTAATTTCAAGAACACCTGTAAGCCCAGCAGAACTGCTGAGTTTAATTATCCTACTGGTTTTCTTTAAAGACATTACCTTTTTTTTCATATTCACTTTTTTCAGGAGGGTGGATGATTATGTTCCTGAAGCATTATTCATTACACTTGGAAAAGAAGGCATTGTATATGACAAAAGGACAACCTTGCTTCACTTACCTAGAGGAGGTCCATGTGTCATGAGAATGTCAATGCCCTCGGGGATGAGGTTCCACTTGTCCAGCAGAGACTGACCTCTGGGCAGGTTAAAGCCCCATCCATTAAACCATGGGGTCCTTTGGGGGAGATAAGGCACATGGTATCAGGCTGGCAAAGCCCATTTTCAGTTCTGCAATATTTTCCTCTCGCTCATTGCATTGCTCTTTTCTCTTTCTGATGGTTGCCCCTGGCAGCAGGATGCTTTTTTTGTTGACTGCTTCAAAAGCAATCCATTTGAAAGCAAGTGTGAAGCCTAAGAATTGTTCAACTAGAAAGAGGCACTGGAATCCTTACAGTGGAGACTTTCCCAACAGACCTCTATCAAAATCTTGACGATGTTTTGTCTTTCCCCAAATCTACGCTTCCTAAGATGCTCTCTTCGGCCCAGATAAAAAACCTTTCTAACTTTCCTGTAATACCTCAGAGCTAAGAAATTCCATCAATACTCACTCTTCTTCCCCATCAATATGGAACCACTTCACCAGAAAGATTCTTACTAAAGGCCTTGGAGAAGAGGACACATGTTCTGAAGGCAGACATCTCTATACATAGGACACCTTTGTACATTGAGAGGCTTTAAATACCCTGAACTGGGAATTCTGAAAAAAATATGGGAACTCTGAAAAATAAGAAAGTAGAGAGTGAGCCAAAAGTTAAGTGTGACATTTTCCTCCTGCCACCAAAGGAAAGATACAGGGGACATCCCCTGTGAGTGGATGTGCGCATTCTACCATCACAGGAATCTCTGCTCCAGGACTGAGGTCTTAAGACCAGTGCCTTATGCAGAAGTGAGTGGGATCTTTGTCTATCTGATGAGGATTTCTAATTGGAGTTGAAAATGTCTCAACCCTTTATAAAGAAGAGAGAATGACCACTTTTTCTATACAATTACTATGGACTAAATCACATAGTATAAAGCAGTTCCCAGCATTTAGCAGTTCGTAAGCATTTAGTTATACCCATCATTCTTTGAAACTGACTCTTTGGTTCAAAAGGAAAATTCCAATTTGCTAGGGTAGACATGTAAAAGACAAGTCAGTAAATTTCCCTGCCAAGCCAACTTTCCCCTTCAGCCTATTCCTGCCCCTTTGATGCTTGCTGAAAGAGGTAACACTGTCCAAGATGACTCTAACCTCTTCATTCATAGCTAGTCAGACTATTACACACCTTATTTAAAAATCAACCATTGGCCAAACTATTCAGATTCTTTCAAGAATTTGAACTCAGAAACACTGGCACAACATTCATTTGGTGGTGGACACCTATAGTCAAGGCTAGAGTTGTACAGATGGCAATTCAAGGCCATGTGACAAACCACGTTACAGGTTAGAACCTTAGTTTTCACTGAGGTGGTAAAGAAACAAATGATTTCAGTGAAAGAGTCTGTGTGGCCCCAATTAGAAAAAGAGAAACTAAGAAAGTATCTGACTTGGTCCTCATTTTTTTTAAAGTTCCAACATCATCCTCATAGACCTCCTTGTAATAATGACAGTAATAATTATTATTATAGCTATCGTTTATTGAGTAGTGCCTACTCTGTACCAGGAGCTATTCTAAACCCTTTATATTAATGAAATTAAACTTTACAAAGAGCTTATGAGGTAGGGACTGTTTTTGTCCCCTTTTACAGATGATGAAACTGAGGCACAGAGAGAGGTCAAGTAAACAGACCAAAATCTTAGATATGAACCCAGGCAGTATGGCTATAAAACCCACACTCTTAACCACTGTACAATTCTTATATACTACCTTAATTACCTCACTAGTTGCCCTGAGTGTACCTCTCCTGCACTTCTTCAGGATCAGGTGTCCACTTATTCCTTGAACCCAAATGAGCTCTGAACTACAATATATAAATTGTATGGTTTTGAAGTCCAACAATAACATGGTAGAACAGATACATGTTGTTTTTGGCTGCCCAGAATCTATCTCCCCCTTTTTGGTAACATCTGAATATCTTTTAAAGAACCACTTCCTCTCCCATTTAAACATGTGCTTTGGTTAAGGCTATCTCCATTCCAGTTGAGGATGAGGCAAGTACTGCCTCTCACTGTTCAGTGACTGGTTTAGGGGTGCACATATAACCCATGCTGGGCCAATAAGAGTCCTCTCCAGGACTTTGCTTGAGCTGTCTAGAAAGAGGTCATGTGTTCCTCTCTGGAATCCTGAGTCTCAAGAATTATGTAAGTCTGGAATTGCCTGGGAGCAATCACCCACCATGAAGATATCTCCTGCTTGAGAATGAAACCATCACAAAGGAAGTCAAGCCAAGAACAAGTGTCATGATGACATTCTTGGAAATCTAGATCCAGCTGCGCCTAAAACCAACTTACCCTTTTCCTTCCAAGTACATGAGCCAATAAAATCCTTTTCCTTTTATTCATTTGGGTTAGGTCCTGTTTCTTGCAAGTGAAAGTTCTTACATATATGATTAATGCATTTAGTGTAAAATGGACCTCTGTACCTGTAGGCAGAGTAACAGCCCTCTAAAAGATGTCCATGTCCTAATCCCTGTAACCTGGGACCATGTCACCTAACATGAGAGAGGGGAAGTACGGCTGCAGTTAGAATTAAGGTTGCTAATCAGGTGACCTGAAAACAGGGAGATTATCCTGGGTGGGCACAATGTAATCATGGGGTCCTTAAAAGAGGGAGGCAGAAGAAAAAATCAGACTGATGCCATGTGACAAGGACTGAGTGCACTGTTGCTGGCTTTGAAGGAACCATGAAGGAAGGAGACCACAAGTTTGAGAATGCAGGCAGCCTCTAGAAGGTGGAAGAGGCAGGGAAATGGATTTTCCTCTAGAGTCTCCAGAAAGGAAAGCAGCTTTGCCAACACCTTGATTATAGTGCAGTGAAACCATGTCAGACTTCTGCCCCACAGAACTGTAATAAAATAAACGTGTGCTTTAGTCACTAAATTTGTGGTGATTTGTTAGAACAGCAACAGAAAACTAATATAGAACCTAAAATGTCTAATGAGTTGGCTATAAAATACAGAGACCTTGACTGGCACTATGCCTCATCTGGTACATGGCATATGCTAAGGCAAAACAGCCCCTCCACTGCCACTCTGCTCTGCCAGCTGCAATGATTTACATTTCCTTTGAGGAGGGGGATAACCCCACAGGCCTGCGTATAATGCCAGGTAGACCCTCAATCAGTCAGTCTTTCTTTGTCTTCTAGGACTTTCTTTCTTGTCTTCTAGGATTCCCTGTCATAAGGTTTTTAAATGCTTTCATTAGAGCCTAAAATTGCTCTTTCCTAATTCGGGATGCTCATCCATCCCCTTCATTTTATGATGACCTTCTTCCAAGATTTGTCTTAAAAGCTAAAAAAAAAAAAAAAAAAAGATACAAGTTTAGGACCCAATAAAAACTCAGTGAGCATTTTGGCAAGAGAGAAAGAAAAATAAGCAAAAACATCTGTTTTCCAAGATTTTGAAAACAAGCTTCTGGGCCTAGTGTTCCTGTCCGGATGGCAAATAAAGAACGGTTTGAAAGAGTCCAAGCACACCCAAGTAGCTGGTGCAACAAGAGGCTCTGGTTTCTCTGTCATAGCCTGTTTGTGGGCAGTCAGCCGCTGGAAGCCCAGGACATCCCAGAGGCTCTAGAAAGTCAATGGAGCAGGAGATAATTTTTTCATTCCAGTTTTCTCTCATAGAAATTTCTCTTGGAAACCCACAACCCTATTCCCCCAATGAAATGCTCAGTTTTATAAGTGCTCTGTAAAAGATTAAGGCAAGCCCATGGTCTAGAGATATCCCAAAATTCATTTGCTTAATGTTAAGCTTGTGACAAAATCCAGAAGTTTCCAAATTAAGGATAAAATTTAAAAAGGTCTGGCTTTTATTTAGACTGAACCCCATATGTGTGTGTAAGAAGGCGGGAAGAAAGATGGGGGGAGAGGGGGAGAAAAAGAGGGGAAGCGTATGAGAGGGGGAGAGAGAAAGGTTAAGTTATAAGGAAGGAACATTTATCAAGTGCTGTGATGCCTTACATTGGTGTTTTACATGGAATGTCAAATTTAATTCCCCAGGAAAACACTGTGAGCTAGATATTATTATCTCTATTTTTAGGTATAAAGTATGAATATCAGTGATATCAAATAGTTTGTCCATGTTGCCAGGACTAGTAAATAATGGAATCGAGACTGAAACCCAGAACTACTAGTTCCAAAGCCTGCATTCTTTCCTTATGTAACGCTGAACTAAAACATTCTAGCTTGATTTTAGTTTGGCTGATCTGTATAGTTTCCCAGGCTGTGTACTATACAACTCCAGGGTATGCCATAGAATTGTGTGATAGTTAATCATAGTAAAAACGTGTGGCTTCCACAAGGTCATTACGGTCTTTCTGGGGTGCTCTTCATTTTCCTCATTACTCCAGGTAAGGTTTTTCCTACAAAACAGTACACAGGCATTGGGAAAGCAGCCCTGTCATGGGTCCCAGAATTATCCCAGCATGGGGTTTAGAGAAGTTAGGAGAGCTGCATGTTAATTCTCATTCTGGCATCAACTCACTAACTAACTTGGACCTTCCATAAGAGAAGGACCCATCATTGGGCCAGTTTCCTCATTTATGGAATGAATGAGTGGGTGGACTCAATTACTGGATTCAAGCTTACTTTCAAGTGATATCTTTTGCAGAAGCCCATTGCACAAAGCAGGTAAATGCAGAGGTGCTGTTGTTGCAGGATGGGATGGAAAAAAGGAAGTCAGAGCCTAGCTCACTCGCCCCCTCCTCCTCTAATTCATCTTTATGCCCCCCCCCCACACACACACACATACCTTTGAGTCAACCTGGCAAAACCTGGCACTCACTCTCTCGAGTTCTAAAAATCCTAATATGCTATTATTCTGTGCAGATTATCAATGTTCTAAGTAAGTACTCTGAATTGCTGTCAGTGAATTAACTTGACTGCCTGGGAGGGACCAAGTCCAGTGTGGAAGAAATCTGCACAGAGCAGAGACTGAATGTGTCAGCATCAATGAATGATGCTTTACCCAGTTGAGTTTAAACCTGAAACACAAAACCCCAGCAGTGATCCCATCAGGGTTTCACTGGAAAATATGTGTACAGCCAACCTCCAGAGCTCCACAATGGGTTTTGTACTGTAGCAATGGGGGGTGAGAGGGGGAAGGAGGAGGGAGGGAACCAAGAGAACAATGTCTATTGCCTCAGCCAAGGACTTAACAATTAGCTGTGACTAACAAATACCACATGGGAACCAACTTGTAAGAAAATGTCCACAAAGCACCCTACTGCCAGTGGGCCAGTCCGAGACTCCAACCCACCCGTTCATAGAGAGGGATTAGAAAACCCTGGAAGGAAGGGGAGCAACTCCTTCAGCTTGAAGCCACTGGACAACGGACTCAGATGGATGGAAGTTGGGGATGCTTTCAAGCTCCCTCCCTCTTGCACTCTAAAATGAGAGTCCCGTGGCCTCTTTAGGCTGAGATCCCAGGAGCAGGCAGTGAGGGAGTTAAAACGCAGGCAGGACTCATTCCAAACAATGTCAATACAAAACTGGTTTTCTATATTGAAGCAGGTTGGGATGAAACTGCCGCAAAGGTCATCTGTGTTTGCAGTACACAATGTGGTCGAGCAGGCAGCAGGGAGTTGCTGGACCATAAATCTGAGAGGCGGACAGGTAAATGGCTATCTACCCTGCCCCACCCCAAACTTCAGTGGGGGCTGGGCGTGCCCCGGGAAGGTAGGATTTGGAAATATGAAGTCGGTGCTTGCTTTGCTCAGGTGGGCCTTCAGGTTCACAGCCGTGGTGTTGATCAGAGTCCATAAATACCCAACGGACTGGTCCTGGGGAGGCTGTGCCAGAGACTCAGGACTCTTTTGTTAATGAGATCTCCGGAGAGCTGCCCACAGAGATTACTGCTTGGAAGTCCTGGGGTGGACTCCACTGGGGATTCCGCACACAGCTGTGGAGAGGAAAGAGCTGCCATCCTAGCTGTGTCACTTAGACCCTGACAAACAAAGTCAATCATTGTTGCTTTTGAAGCAGAGGTCAAGAGCATGGATTATGGAATCACACCCATGTTCAAATTCTGGGTCTGCCACTTACTGGTTTCTCTGAGCCTCAGTTTCCTCCTTTCTCAAATGGAAAACACAATGTCTGCCTATGTGGATAAAGTGAGATGACTTATGTAAAATCTTTGGCTGAAGACTGGCACAGAATAAGTGCTAATGTGCAGTTTTAAATTTACATATGATCTAGAGTAGCTTTTTACAGGTATGTATGTATACAGACAAGCGTGCATGCACAGTTGCTAATCCTATCGTTTTTCTCTCTAGAATTTCCCAAGCAAGAGCACATCAAACCATGGACCCTCTGCTCCAGGCTTTTGAAAAATCCCCTATGACTACATATCACTAGATGGCCAGACAGAAAGTGATTTCCTCTGGCTGATTACTTATTAAAAGGCACTTCCTCAGTTCACTTTTGAGTGGAAGTTTTTCTTCGAGGCACTCACTCGCTTGCTTGCTTGCTCACTCTGTCTTGCATAGGCAATTCTGAAGAATGTGAGAGCACAGGGCAAAACACTTAATCAAAGCTGCTTTGCCAGCTAGTACAGGTGGTTAGATTTTGACAAGATCTTAAATTGGGGAAGTTCAGGGAAGAGGTTACATTGAGTCCTTGGAATATTTATAATAGGGAGCTTGGAAAGGTTCCCTGGAAGAATCTACAAGCTACTAATTAATGCCACCACCATTAAGCAAAACTCACATACCGAGAACTAGTTTTCACATACACTTTCTTTCCTAAATGGTGGCCCTCCAGAATTTCAGCCTTCCTCATGCCTGGCACTCACAGCCCACCATCGGCTCCTTTCTGACTGTACATCACACTGGGTCCGAGAGAAGCTAATTTAACCAGCGCTGGTTAAAATCACACCGCACTTCATAGCGCCTTTCACATGCCATCAAGCTGTCACGATAACTCTTGATCTCTGGCTCACCTGACAGCTCAGCCCTCCCTTGACTGCAAAGCTTCCCATCAGTTAGAAACAGCAGTTACCCTGGCACCAGATGTGTCATCCTGAATATCCAGATGAAAGGCAGATACCTGCCTGGCTCCCTGCTCTGTGCCTCGCTTCCTCTTCTTAGCTCTGGATTTTGTTTAAGAAGCCAGCCACCTCTCCAGATTCCTCTACGTGGCAGCCTGGAAGTTACTCTTTGTGCAATTAAAAAGATGTCTTGCAATAGCCTGCGGAGCAACTTCACACCTTGTGCAGAAAAGAGACACACACACCAATTGACAATGCCAGGGGAGGGTGGGAAAACTTAACTTCAGGGCAAGATTTACCCCCCCCTGAGCAGCTGCCTGGGAAGACTTCCTGGCCCAAAGCAGTGGCCCACCTGCAGCCAAAGGGCATGCCACCTTCTCCCTCACCAGCTGTCTAGTTCTTTCTCTTTACTACGACACTGCAGCTTGGTCTTCAGTTAAGAGGTCCTTGGGATGAAAAGAGATCTGTGTTGATAAAAGGCAGGCCTGGGTGAATAACGTGGTCTGTGTGCTGTGAACAGGAAAGGAACAAATCATACCTGAGGTAGTCACCTGGGGCCCATGAGCTCCTTACCCAGACTGCTGAAAGCAAGGCAGCACATGCTGCAGTCTTTACAAATACACCAACTGTGTTTTTTGTAACTAATAAGGAAGATGTATTAGAATTAAGCTGCTGTTAGACATTTTCCTCCCCACCCTCCCCCCACTGGAAGGGTGGCTTTGTAAGCTGAGTTTGCTTCAGGAACCAGGGGAGAAAAACCAATCACTATGACCTGTTTTCAAACTTGGTGTGCTCTGAATTATTAAAAATGTTACAGGGTCTGCCCAGCCCTCCTATAGCACAGCTGCCTCTAATTTTACAAACAAATATGTAGCAGGAAGAGCAAGATTTTGAATCATTTCCTTCCCACAGGACAATGATTGGGACTATGTCCATCCATCATGCAAAGAGAGCCTGACCTGGCAGAGAAAAAGCCCGTGGCAGAACTTCGATCTTGGTGGGCAGGTCAAGCAGATCTTGGTCATGCTCCGGTGCCTACACAAGTGGCTCTTTGTTTTGTAGGTCGAGGAAATCAGAGGACCGGGCACCAGGGAGCGCTCAGTTTGAAGTAGGGCCAGGCCTGCTCAGACTCAGCATCCTGGCTAGAGGGAGGTGGCTGAACTGAGCCGCCTGGAAGTCTAACCCCAGGCAGGCAGACTTACTCAAAGACTGAAGTCGCGACACCCGTCATCCAAGTTTTGAAAGCAAAAGGGAGGCTTGACGGATAGAGTGAAGGAGAAGTAATGAAAAGAAGCATCCCCTTCTTTTTATTTAAAGGTTTCTGAATGCCCAGTATGTACCAGGCACTGAGCTTGGCCATGGGGAGACTCAGATAGGGAGCCAAGCCCGTCTTTGTGAAGTGCATAGTTACTGAGTTGAAAACCCAGTGAGGTGGTGCTCAGTAAGATGCTTCCAGGGACTTATATTCATTCAACAGACACGACCTTGAGGCCAGATAGGAGTCAGATTCTGGCAAGGCAGATCATGGGAATATAAGATTGAACACAGTTTCCAGGACAAAGCCACAGACAAACATTTTTGCAGGTAAAGTCTTCCTGGGCTGAAGTCTTTAAACTCTGCCCTTCTTTCTAGGTAACCCAATTTCAGGCTCTGGGAAACATCAGACTGATCTGAAAGTTAACCCAGCACTTCCAAGCACAAAGTGGGCCCCCAGGCCAGGAGGTAACCTGGGGCATATTTGGTAGGTCTTTTGTCTGGGGAGGTCTCCTCATATTTCCTTCTGTGCACTCTCTAATAAGGCTCTGCAGCTCAAACCAGGGCCATAAAACACAAAACCACGTCCAGTCTGATCCTGAGAGGGCAGCATGTGTCACATGCCCGGCTGGCTCCAAAGCACAGGACGAAGAGGACAGGGGAGGAGGCAAGAAGACTGCCAAGGACTCGGGAGACTCGGCAGAGAGCACCCCTTCCGCACCCCACACCCCGTCCTACCCTTTAGACATGGTACCGAAACCCAAGCATCCAGGTAGCAAGTATTTTTCTAACTTAAATCTCCCAAGATTAAGTAGGACAAGGAGGAAAGGCGAGTTTGGGATTGGCTGGATTTTGTTAAGTTATACAGAGAACTCTCAAGAATTTAACAGATGGGAATTGATGAAATCTCTGTTCCCAGAAGATAATACAAAATGTTATTAGGCTTGGTTTGCTTTAGAATGTATTTGTGTGAGTGCATGTTAGCGCCAATTTATATTGCTAATGCTGATTTCCTTTGTATAGTATAATACTGATAAACTGGGACACCAATGGGACATGTGTGCACTGTTAAGAATATCCGCCACCTAAAAATACATCCAAAGAGAATAATAAGTGGACAATAAAATGCAGCCATTAAGCATGTAACAACATAAACAATGTGCCATGAAGTTCAATGACTTCAGTCCTGTTTACTACTGCCCAGTATCTGCCACAGAGCAGCTACTTAAGTATTGGTGAGTAGAACTGAATTAAGGAGTGTTTACAAAATTTCAAAAGAAAACGTGTGTTTCTTGATTGTCAGTGGAAAAGCAAAGTATTAACATGTCTATCAGTTATATAAAAAATGCTTAGGAAAAAAAGAAACAGACTAACGTGTTAACAGTTATCTCAGTATGGGGAGTTAGGGGTGCTTTTTCTTTCTTTTTATCTGTCTCTATTATCTACCTTTTCTAGAATGAACTTACATTATTTGGAAAGAAAAAAAATTATTCAATATAAAAATCTCCAAATGGCTAACTGCAAATGGAAACTCTACCCTGACAGCAAAAGGGTTTCTCCGGTGGGATGGAAACACTGGTGAATTTGGGAGATTCTTGCTTGTAAACTGATGTAGGGCCTGCTTTCTTTCTCTCCCCTCCCCCTTCCTTTTGCAGGAATAGAAAGGCATCCTCAGCAACTAGAATCTTTCATCATTCACTCAACTAATTCAACACATTTACTGAGAATCTACTAGGAGCCAGGCATTATATATATATATATATGTACAATTATATGTATATGCACAGTACATATAACTGTATGTATTCCAAATTATGTCCACATTTATTAGGTCATGATAACAATGAAGAGATGGGCAAGGTATTGGTTTTAGAGAATACAAAAATAGGGTTTGTCACTTGCCCAAGGCCACCTACCGCTGAGCTGGAATGATAGAAATTTGTCATACAGTAGTTATGAAAACAGAATTAGAAGGCAGAAGAAGGGCCTGGGCTCAAATCCCAACTGTGCTTTCTACTAGCAATGTGACCTTGGTAAGTTCATCTGTCTCATCTCAGTTTTCTCTTCTATAAAATGGAGATGATAATACCAACCTGTAGGTTTGTTTTGAGGATTAAATGTGATAATACATGCAATGCATTCAGCAGCATGTAGGCTCCATATAAAGAATTAAATGGTAGCTCTTTTTTGTCATTATCATTGTGAATGTTAACATTGTAAGTATTAACATCATCTCTCGGCTTTTGTTTGCTAATTTATCTTCTTCACATCACCACAAAATTTACCTTCTATTTCTCAGATTAAGAATGTGGATACCAAAGAATCAAGTGGATTCATACCAAACAATGGGTGATAACGTTTAGATATTGGTGGCATCAGTTTCGAATAACGGAAAGAGTGCTGACCTGCAAGTCAGACAAGGGCCCAGTCCTAGTTCTTCCAAATCACTTGCTCTCTAACTTTGAGCAAGTCACTTAACCTCTCTGAACTCCCGTTTCCTTAACTCTGAAGTGGGGATAATAATTCCTATGAAACTTGCAAGGTTGTCAAACAAATGCTTGTATAAGTAAGTTGTAAATAACAGGAAAACGTCACCTGATGAAGTCTCCTAATTCCCATTCACTGGTTGTCTGTGTTGCCTATTTGTGCTGTTTGCAAAGCTTCTTCCAGGAATTGGAATAAGTGACAAGTAGGTCAGATGTAAGTTAAAGTGTTGGCCCCATTTATCTACGATTTTGGCTCTAAAAGAGTAGTTTCGGTCCAGACCGATTTAGTAAAGTGAGAAAGCTGTGACTGCAAACTGGCAGTACACACAATCAGAAGAATGAGTGAAAAGCTTAAGTTGCCCCTTCAATTCAGAGGTTAAAGCAAGCAGACAGACTGGGGTGTCTCCTGCACTGTGTGCCAGCCAACCATATATTATTAATTGGGCTCAGCAAACATTATTGAGCACCTTCCACTGCAAAGCACTTGCCAGGCACTCCAGGGAGATCTAAATACAATGCAAAACAATGTCCAACCCTGTTTACCAACCTGCCATCTGGTTGGGATAACAAGACAGTCACAGGCAAAACTGTTCTCTTTCTCTCCTATCTCTTCCCATTAAAATTCTACTGAGCTCTCAAGGAGCAAGTCATAATTATATCTTCCCTGAGAATCTTTCCCCAATCCCCTTAGTCCTTTGTTTAATCCTCACTTGTGGAACCGATCATACTCTACATTATTTTACCAGCTTGTGAGTTTTTTGGGTTTTGTTTTTTTAATTTATATCCCACCTCATTTCAAGAAGCATTTGAGTCAAAGCTGTAGTGTGGGTGTGTCTATCTTGCCCACTGGATTGTGTGCCATGTCCTATTTATCTTGGTGTCCTCCAAATCGAGCATAATGACATAACAGAGGTCAAGAAAATATTAATAATCATGAAAAATAGCCAGATAGTTTATATATGCATCACAGAAAATGATCCAGATAATACACGTGATTGGAAGTTTGGATGGGGCAAGACACACTAAGTAACAGTTTTTAAAAATCAAAGGCCATTTAAAAATACTGGATTGCATGTATCATAGGCCCTATTGTACAATTAATAGCTACTAGGTGGCTACTAAGCACTTGAAATGCAGCTTGTTTGAATTGGGCTGTGCTGAAATAGGTGTGAAACACACTCCAAGATTTGGGTTACTTCATACAAAAAAAAAAGAATGTAAAAATAAAACCAATTTTTTAAATGACTACATGTTTAAATACTAACGTTTTGGATGTATTGGGTTAAATTAAATATATTATTAAAACAAATTTTACATTTTAAAACTTTTTAGTGTGGTTACCAGGAAATTTAAAACCATATGTGGTTCATATCAGTATGTATACCAGACAGGTTGTCACAGTTCATACAATTTTGTACCCTGATTTGCTAATACCCGTTTAGAGATTATATCCTAAGGAAATAACCCAAAAAGAAGTAAAACTGTTAATGCACAGAGTTTTTCACTATAGCTGAGAAATACTGAAAACAATTATAACCTAAACTCTGCATAAAATAAGGAATGGTTAAGAAAATTACCATTATTGGAATATCCAATAAAACATACACTATGGAAACATTAATTACTAAGCAATACAGACATTCCGTATGATGAAATATTGTTTGAAAAAGTCACCCCCAGTGCACCCTGCACTATGTATGTGAATCTACATGATACCTGTGTGTAGGTATGTTCATTCATTCACTCATCAAACATTTACTGAACTCTTACCATATACAAGTATTTGTATAGAGGGAAGATTGCAAGTGAACATGAAAGTGGATAGGCACATGGCCAGCTAAATAGACGAATGGGTGAGAAGTGGAAATATATACAAGGTGAGAGGGCCACATGTGGGAGGTTACACCTAAACTGGCTTGGTTGAGCCATGTCTGGTGGAAATGCGAAGAAATACAAGAAAGCTATCCTTTTGGTCAAGGGGAAGGTATGGGTTTTCCCTTGGATTCCCAAGCTTTAATTTTATAATATGAATTTTTATAATAAAAAGGGCTGCTGAGAGACCACCCTCTGACTGAAGAAGGGCACTATCGCGCTACACGCTGCCTCTGGCACAGAGCAGCTGCCTTGTGCACCTCGGTGGTGGCTCAATGAGGAACCGCAAAGCCCCTAACAGCGCAGCTCTGCAGGCAGACCAGGCTCTGAAGTAGCGCTAATACCTTCTCTGGAGGTGTGGACTTTGGCAAGTGGCTGCACCTCTCCGAGTCTCAGGTTGTCCATCTCTTAAGATGAAGATCAGAGTATTATCTGCTTTGTTGGATACATTGTCAAGTACATTCAAGGAACTAATTCAGGGAAAGTTTTTAGCCAAGTGTCTGGTACATAAGCATTAAATAAATGTTGCCTTTATTAATTATTATTATTAAGATTAGAACAGCATGATCCATAATTGATTAATACTAAAGGAGAAGGGTGGAATCCACCTGCAAACTACAATACGTTTGAGTTGTACCAGGTCACTTACTTTCAGTTTCTAGAATCTTTCCAAGCAACTGAATTTACTCAACCAAGGTTTCTTTTTCTTTGTTTTGTTAATGCCTTAAAGGATGTTGAAATTATAAAGGTTCCAGATAATGTGATATTGAAATAATTTAGCCAGAAGAATTAGATATTAATTTGCTGTCTCACTCAGCAGCGTAACTCTTATAAAAGCCTGGCTGCCCTCTCATTTCAAATTTCACTTTCCCTTTTTCAGGTGTTACACATTTGGTTCCGATCTACTTAAAAGTCAGAATATTAAACACAATTTATCAATCTCCAGGTGACCTCTCATTAGTCAAAAACAAAACCGGGTCAATTGTTTTGTTGAGTTGCTGATGAATTCAAGAAATCTTTAAAAGAAACATTTCATTTTTTCTGATACTTGGTTCCTGCTTCTCCCCTTATTTCTAAGAAAGCCTGCAGGAAAGCAGACTCTGTTTTATAAATAGAGCATTATTCAAGGTTTTCTAGAGGTGTCTGCTAAAAATAAAGAGGATTATAGTTTACTTCTCCATAGCTTTCAAAACAAAACAAAAAAGCCTGAGCTTAACTGAAAGTGTTATATTTCATTTTTGAAAGGTGTCTTTATGTGAGCTGGGCCTGATTTCATGAAATGAAATTCCCCAGAAATTACATTTCCAATGTTTATACAAGGTGTGCCCATGTAAGTAATGACACCATAGTGTTTTTGGTTTTTCTTCCAACACACGCAGTAGTATGGATTCATCCGAAGTATATATTTCCATTGTATTAAGATACTTACACGACTCCAATTCCTCTTTGAAAATTGCTTACTTTGAGAAGCACAATAATCATTTGGATGTTTAAGTCCAGGTTATTTGCTCCCAAATGAAAAGCATAACTTGGAAATTGAACCCATCAATCCCAGGTTTAGAAACTTTGTTTCTGAATTGACTGGTTGCAATTTGTGAAGTGTCAAGGTATGGAAACAATGCTAGGTTCTTAGGCTAGGCCCAGGGAGCCAACCTAATTCATACGATAACTGACAAACAAGGAAAATGAGAATGATTAAAGCCTCATCGGTGCCTAGAGCAATATGAACATGCAAAGAGGCCTTAGGAGTTTCAACTTGAGATGATGCCGGCCGGGCATGCAACTCTCCTTGCCCTGTTGTTATAGTGACTCCCCAATCTCCAGTACAATGCTGGCTCTAAAGGCCAGGGGGAGGGACTAAGAGTTGGAGAAAGCAGAAATGAAGTTTCTAGAGTATTTTTCTAGGGCAGTTTTTCCCAAACAATGTCCAGTAGAGCTTATCTGCTGGGACTGCTCTGGATCAAAACGGGTTCTGTAGTTAATTTGTGTGAGAAATGCTATTGCCTCTCCAACTTGGGTTGGGCTTATATACATGAAGTTATTTAATGCTTGCAACACCTCTTTGAGATAGATTCCATGATTAATCTCATTTTATAGAAGAGGAAATTGAAACACAGAGATGTTCAAGATTTCCAAAGTCAGAGAGAAACCTGTGTTTAATCACCATGCCAAAATAAACCGTGAAAACAAATCTTGAAACTCACGGTGAAACACTGTCCAAAGAGCAGGTCTAGGTCCATATGACCCCATCACCACCCTTCTTTTCTTATGTTGGTCGCTTTCTCTCATGTCCCAAGGCCATGGGTCTTCTTGAGACTGGATTTGGAAATTTTCTAATGGTTATAAGAGTCCCTCTTTTGCTACAGGGAAAGACAAGGTCCAAGCATGGTTCTTTTTTAAACAATGCTGAAAAGAGATTCATCCACAATTTGGAGGAAATCAGGTTTAGTTTATCCAAGAATATTAATTTCTTATTGCTGTTGTAACAAATTACCACGAAGTTTGCTTAAACCAATACAACTCTATTATCTTTCAGTTCTAGAGATCAGAAGACGAAAATCAGTCTCACAAGGTATTGCCTCGGCTGGTTCCTTCTGGAGGCTATAGGTGAGAATCCATTTCCTTGACTTTTACAGCTTCTAGAGGCTTCCAGAGGCCACCTGCTCTCTTTGCTTCAAGGCCCCACAAACTCTAACCTCTGCTTTTGTGATCACATCTCCTCTTAGTCAGGCCCTCCTCCTGCCTTCCTCCTATAAGGACCCTTGTGATTACTTTATAATCCAGGACAATCTCCTCATCTCAAAATCCTTAACTTAATCACACCTGCAAAGTTGCTTTTGTCACATCAGGTGACACACTGACAGGTTGCATGGATTATGACTGGACATGTTTGGGACACCATTATTCTCCCTGACATGCCTGGACATTGAGCAGCTGGTGAGCTGAAGAGGAGGAGGCAAGGGATTTGGAATTGATGGGCAGGGTGGATAGTGGAGGAGCTGGAGATTCCCCAGCAGCATAGAAGGCAGGGGGAGGAGACAAGGTCATTACGCTTCTCTCCCTTCCCCAACTGCTCCTTTTACCATGACCAGCACAGCTACCACAGACCCCTAAACAGCAGAGGTGAGGTGTAAAAGGAGGTGGGGCTGTGCTCCTGAAACATTGGGGGTTCACCCCAGAGGGCAGGGTTCTACGGTGGGCACACCCAAACTGAGAGATGACCCTGGTTTATTATCCTGGAGCAATACTTTACCTTAAAGACACTGCAATATTTTAAAACTCTATTTCTATATTAATACAAGCTCAGGTAAATTTCTGGTTCTGCATAAAAAAAAAACAGTACTTTTTTTTTCTTTCTTTTATTTTATGTTATTTTATTTTTAAAGAAGCTTAATTTTTTAAAAAGCTTTAGAAAAACAGTACTTTTTTTAGCCTTCAGGATTGTCAAAGTGCATGGAAACAACACAATCTACCATGAGTGGTAAGAGGGATGTTTAAATTAGTGAAAACCTACTTTATACTAGATCAGTGTCTGGCATATAGGAAACTCTCAACAAGGGAGAACTTTATTTTGTTGTTACTCCACCATCAGCAAAACAATGACAATAGGCATAATAGCTACCTGCAAGGAGCACTTACTCCACCAGGGGCTTCTAGTACATTAGCTCCTTTTAGCCTTTCAACAACCCTGAGATACGAATACATATTTTCTCTGTTTTACAGATGATAAACAAGGCATGCAGTGCTTAAATCATCTGATCTGGGTCACACATCAGAGTGGGAAATCTGGAATCCAAACTGAGATCTGTTTGCTCCCAGAGCCTACAGGTGCAGCATTTCTATTTCTCCTTTAAATTTGCCATCCAGTTTCCTCTAAGGCTAGCAGAGTGTGTTAGAATCATAAATTAAATCAAAATTAGCACAGTTTCTGAGTGAGTTCCTAAGGAGCTCTTGTTTCTATGTTTTGTGAGTGATTAATTCTGCAAAAAAAAAAAATTCTGCTTATTTCCTTGTTGGTGCCAATGTTTTTAGAAAGTAAGAAGATCAGAATTATGTTTTCTGGAAAATGGGTTATTGCTGCATTTTACTACCCTTGTCACCTTTTTATTCTCTGCCTGGTGGCATATCATCTCCAATGTGAAATGGCAACAGCTTCTGACTAGTCAAATACCTTCTTCCTAAGCAGTTGTAATGAACAGTATTGAGTGTCATCTGGTTTTTTCAACAATTGAAAATTTCTAAGAGCCAGATTTTTGAAGGCTCTGCCTAAAATAGAAAATGCTGAATCAGTGGCAACGATGTTCAAACAGAGATGATACGTTTGGAAGAATACCTAAAACACACACTAAGCTTATGCCATTTCTGAGGATTCCAGCTAAGCATATGATGGGGAGACAGAAAAACCTATTTATTTCCTAGAACCTTCACAAAGGTGAAGAACAGGCAAGCTTGTAAGTCCATGTGCAGTGGCAGACTCTCGGCAACACAGCCTGACTTCCCATCATTCACATCTCTTGCCTAGACTGGAATCTCGGTCAGTTTTGTAGGACAGAGTAACTGGGGACTTGAATTTCCAGCTCTGCCTCTCCCAACAACTGTCAAATCCACCATATTAATCCAAGTTGGTTAAACCAATAAGCAGCAGAGCTGGGATTTGGTCTCATGTCAGACTGTCTGTAACCTTCATATTCTTTCCCCCTAAGAAGATGCAGGAGAAAAGAGCTCAGGAAAGCATGCTCAGTTTAGCAGCAAAGAGAAAGTAGGAACAGGAACCAAGAGACCTGGGTTTTAAACCTGCCTCTGAATTATCAACAGTTGTGTCACCTTAGGTAAGTTACTAAACACTTTTGTGTATCAGTTTCTTCCTCTGTGCCTCAGTGGGTAGAGTGATGAGATGGAATTTTTTATACAGAAATCTATACTGTGGTAGATTGAATCAGGTACCCCAATGAAAGTTAAGCTCTTAGTTCCTGTGGGTGTAAACCCATTTGTAAATAGGACCCTGTGAAGATGTATTATCAGGGTGTGGACACATTTGTGAATAGGATATTCTAAGATCCTATTTAGGTGTGGCCAAACTGAAACAGGGTCAGCATGGAAGGCTGAAATCAGAGAGAGAGATGCGAAGAAAAGAGAAGTCAGTGGAAATCAGAAGTTGCAATAGAGCTTGCCATTTGACAGGAGGCAGAGATGCAAGCCAAAGGACTCCAAAGATTGTCACAAACTGGCATCAGAACACCACAGACTTTGGGGCAAAAGCATGGTCTTGCCATTGCCTCAGTTTTGGACTTCTAGCCTCCCAAACAGTGAGCCAATTAAAGCCCTGTTGTTAAGCCAACCAGTGTATAGCATTTGTCATAGCAGCTCTGGCAAACTAAGACTGACAATATAATCCATCGATGAGTGATGACAGAGCTTCCATCCACGCCATGTTAAATAAATTACTCATTTATTTTCTTTAGTATCTGTCTTACTCTCTAGAATAGGGGTCCTTAACCATTTTTCTTTCAAGGATCCCTTTGCCAGTCAGGTGAAATTAATACTACTGTAATTTATTCATTGCATACATTCATAAGTGAAGGAAATGCTAGATTTCAGTTAGAGGCCAGGGAAAATAAAGATAACAAGTAGATTTTTTTTTCAATTCAAGCTCACAGATCCCCTGAAATCTTTCCACAGACCCTCCCATTGATCCCTGGTTAAGAACCCCTGCTCTAGAATGTAAACTCTAGGAAGAGAGACATTTGTGTAACTCTTTTTTTTTTCTTTTTAAATGAATGGTTTTCAGTATTGGTTTTCTTTAAAGATTTATTTATTTTTATTTCTCTCCCCTTCCCGGCCCGCCAACCCCCAGTTGTCTGTAGTCGGTGTCAATTCGCTGTGTGTTCTTCTCTGTCTGCTTGTATTCTTGTCAGTGGCATCAGGAATCTGTGTCTCTTTTTATTGCATCATCTTGCTGTGTCAGCTCTCTGTGTGTGCAGCACCATTCCTGGGCAGGCTGCACTTTTTTCGCGCTGGGCAGCTCTCCTTACTGGGCACTCCTTGTACGTGGGGGACACCCCTGCATGGCACGGCACTCCTTGAATGTATCAGCGCTGCGTGTGGGCCAGCTCATCACATGGGTCAGAAGGCCCTGGGTTTGAACCCTGGACCTCCCATGTGGTAGGTGAACGTTCTATCCATTGAGCCAAATCCGCTTCCCTGTCTCTTTTGTTTACTGCTGTGTTTTCAACAGTTTGCCTGCCACTTATTAAATTAGGCACTTGATGAATATTTATGGATGCAAAAACAATGTCTGGAGAGGCAGTAGTGTATAATGTAGTGGTTTTAAAACTTTAGAGTGCATCAGGATCACTTGAAAGGCACATTCCAATGTTTCAGATTCAGTACTTCTAAGATGAGGCCTGAAAATGTGCATTTCTAACAAGTTCCTAGGTGATGCTGATGCTGCTAGCCCTGGGACCACTATTTGAGAACCACTGGCATAGTGGTTAAGAGCGTGGCTTCTGTGGGAGACTTCCATAATCAAAATCCTGGCTCTTAGCTTACTTTACCTCTCTGTGAATCAGCTTTCTCATGTGTAAAAATATAGATAATAAAAGCATCTATCTCAAAAAGTTCATGCATGTTAAACACTTTGAACAAGCCTGATATTTCATAAATTTTACTTATTATTATTATTATTGTGGGATTTTTCTCTCCTGCTTTGATGATTTATGGGGTATATCTATATTAGTTCATTAAACAAAAAAAAGAGTATATAATTCAGAAATCCTGGACCTCACCCCCCTCATTACTCCAGACACTGCTGGGGCTCACATTCTTTTCCATTCAGGTCTATATAGATTCAGGCCTTGGCTAAGTAACATAAGAGATTTCTCTCTTCAGTACATGTAACTTTAGGCTTTTAGGGTAAGTACCTACATTTTCCAAATCAGGCAACATTTAAGCTTCAGCGATAAATAACATCACCTCCTGCCTAGGGAGGATGGCTGTGAAGGTTATTCTCAGGTTGGTCAAGGTCATGATGAATATTATTACGTCTCTGATACCACCTGGGATAGTCGTGGGAGGTGCAGAGAGCTTCCTCTATTTAAGCTGAAGGAAATGAGCAGTGAAACAAATTAAAACAACAATCAGATTTAAATGGCCTCTATCAGGAAATTAACTTTAATGGATATTGTCATCACCAGGCCTACCTCAGAGATGCTGGGCTCACAGCCTTGAGATGCAATAAAAAACCTAGGACCTGCACACTGAGTTATCCACCCACAACTCAGAATGGATTTTCTTTTTACTGCCTTATGTTTGCTTTAATATGTTCCTTTCCCTGTTCATTCAGGCTTTTCTATGATTCTATTAAACGGATTACATACCCTAGAGAATGTGCAATACAATCTTACCTGAGAAAGAAGATCAAATGGAGACTGAGAGATGGATTCCCTTGTTTTGTCACTGATTCTTATATGAGATTTGAAAGCTTCTCTTATCTCCATCAAACTCCAGAAATGATGAGGGGGTGTGCAAGGCGGCTATGTTTTGTTTCTAAGTCCTTTTCTTACAGGAAAATAACCTGTGCTATTATTTAAAGCATGGTTTACATGAGCTGGCACTCTTCTGAATCCACACTTACTCAAATACTAGATCGAGTCTATATCCAACCTTTCAGTCCCCAGATGATCTACGTGTGACTTTCCTCCTTCATTCATTGCTCCTCTCAATTCTGAGCACTGAAATTTAGGCCTGGGATTCAGCTTTCATTATTAGGTGGATAGAGGTAATCTGACTTCACTAGAGAATTCCCAGACTTGTCAACAAAATGAATCTCTGGGGTCAAGGAGCACGGAACCAATCTGATGGGGCCTGGTCAACCCAACCCCGTTCAACTAATAGCAGCACATGATGATTAACAGCATGGACTCCAGAGCCAGACAACTAGGACTGCATCCTTGTTCTTCCACTTACTAGCTGGGTGAACTCTGGCAAACTTTTATTCCTCAGTTTCTTCATCTCTGTAATGGGGATAATAATAGTTCTTTCCCATCAAGGGGTTATCATGAATTTGCAGTTAGTTAAACTATGCAAAACACTTAGAACAGTGCCTTGCACACATTAGGTTCTAAGTATTTGTGAAATAAATATAATGCATTGAGCCCTACTCTGTGTCAGAGATAGTAACTAAGAGATGGCTCTTATTCTCAAGGAGTTCATGGTCTTATAAGGGACTTATACTTAAGATGAATTAAATAGTTAAGTGGATGTGCACTGATGAACTCTAGTTAGAGGGTAATTTTAACAGTTTCCATTTATTGAACATCTATTATGTGTTAGGGGCTTTCAACTACGTCTTCTATATAATCCCCATAAGAGTCCTGCAAAATATGTACAGTCTCAGGTTACTGGTGTGGAATCTGAGACTAAGAAAATTTAATTTATTGACCAAAGGGTTACTGCCAAGTGACCAAGCTGGGATTTGGTCACAGAGATGCCTAATTTCAAAGTGCTTTCCCCTGACAGGATAAATAGTCAAGAAGCTCCACTCAGGAAAGCATAGGCAATGTATCCCCAGTGTAAACAGGTGGGGTCAGAGGGCAGGAGACCTGGTTTTTTATGTTTTTGGTTTAACCCATAGACAACTGTGTGACCTCAGAAAATTACCAAACTCTGCTGTGTTCCAGTTTCTTCCAGTGAAAGATGGTACAAATTGATATCCTATTCACACTGAATTATCTGCCATCCTATCTTTAAGTTTTTATCATGTAGTCCTATCTCCTTAGCCAGATTGCAGACTCTTAAGACAGAGAAAGCATCTCCCCCTTTCCTTGTATTCCCATAACACTTTTTCCAGTGTTAGACACAGAGAAGGAACACACTAGCCTAAATAGTTATCAAGGAACAGTTCTCCAGTGAGGAAGAAAGATTTAAGTAGAAAGAGACATATTATGCTCAAGGAGTACACAGAAGGATATAAGGTTTGGTGATACAAGACAAGTGGGACTTAAAACAATACGAATTGGGAACAGAATGGTGTCTGGTTCTGAAGTTTTCCATGTTCAGATAAACTCAGGTTAGACCCCTATAATGCCAGATTCCAAAAAGAATAAAACCTCCAAACCTCTAAAGATTTGCCAATCACTAATTATATGGCAATTATTCTATTTAGAGCTTTTGCTAATGAGATCTGGGAAGTATCTTAATTACCCAAAATTATGAAAATAATTTCAAACTTGACTCTAGGGCTAGTTTTACTCCACTTAGGAAGAGAAATATAAATGAATGTACATGGGGTTATTTTTTATTAAGAAATAGTCTGCATGTACTGGAACTCTAGGCTCAGATGTTTCCGGTTGTACACCCAACCCTTTAATGTTTGACATTTCAGACACACTTGCAGCATTACTACATTGTTCAATGACTGCGAGTGGATTTTGGTAATTTCAAGCAAAAGTCAATCTCTTTGAATTGTGGTGCCCGCCCTGGAAATCCCAGTCACAGCTGAGCAAGGAGAAGGTGAACAAACCTCTGTGCTCAAAGTAGGGGCCTGGGGCAAAGAACTTAGAGTAGAGAAGTAGAGACTAGAAGAGGGAATGGTAAACTCCTTAGAAAAATACATGCTTTTCCTTGTGAATTACCTCCTATAGCCCAAGCAAAAGGGACTTTCTTCAGGAAATACCTTTGTCATTTATAACCTGTTTTTGTGATGTCATAAGGGAAGGGAGTTTAGTATGATTGTTAAGAGCACAGCTTGGTGCTGGATTTTTGATCCTACTCATTAACTATATTGCCTTAAGCAAGTTAACTTCATTTCTCTGTGTTGCAGTTTCTTAATGTATAAATTGGGATAATAATTGTATTAATCCCACAGGGTTAATCAGAGCTAATATATGTAAAGTCTTTAGCATACTATAGACCTGGGGTTGGCAGATAATGGCCTATGGGCCAAATTCAGTCTGTCACCTACCTTTGTAAGTCACATTTTATTGGGACAGAGCCATATCCATTTGTTGACATCCTGTCTATGGCTGTTTCCATACCACAATGCCAGAGAGTTGAGTAGTCACAACTGAACTGATCGGCAGATTCTAGGAGATTTACCGTCTGTCCCTTTAAAGAAAAAGCTTCTGGATCCCTGTTCTAGACTCTAGAACATTCAGTGAATGATAATGCTTATTCGGTACAATGGCCATTTTTACAGATGAACGAAGAGAAGCTCAACAGTGTTAAGTTCCTGAATCAAGATAGCAAAGCTGACTCCAAGCCCAATGTTTTTTTCCACTAGGCTATACGGATATGTTTGTTTCACTGAAACATCAGGTCTGTGTTGGTACTGCTGGGAAATCAGTGGCTAAAGCCTCTCTTCTGACTTCTGTTTGAGGATGCTTTTGCTTGTAGGTCCTATTGGCTTAGAGCCACCCAAGATACATTCAGGGGACAGTAAGAAATCATCCTACAGCCTATCCATAGGATATTAATAGGGTTTGGGTTAAAGACAGGGTACTGTGGTCAAACACATTTGTGAAAAGCTGAGTTAAACAGGTTTCTTCATGGCACTTCTAGAGTCTTCCGTTTGTTACCACATGTTTAAATCTCTAAGAGGAGGACACAGTATATTGTTCTTCCCAAACCAGTCTCATTCCTCTCCCCAAAGAGACAGACACCTAGCAGAACTGGTAATCTTCAGAATACTCTTTGGGAAGCATTGCTTTTTTGGTCTCAGAAATGGTTTTTTCCTGTTTCTAGGAAGGGACTATACTTCCTCACACCCAGATGACATATTTTTTAATTAATTAAAAGAAATTAAAACCAAGGAAATGCCCTTTTAATTACAGCTGAAGCATTTACTGACCAAATAGTTCCCAGGAGCTATTACTAGAAACACATGCTTTCCTATGCTGCTGAGAAGAGATTTAAGTAGCAGTTTATTCTCCTTCTAATCTTCCCAGACTTTTGTAATTCTGGTTTGACCATGAGATAATCAAGATCATCTGTTCCATGTGGAAAATCAGAAATGGAATAAGTGAGAGATCATATTTGTATACAACATTTGTCACAATCCTCTTCTATGAAACCAATCATTCTTAGAAACATCTGTAATGTATGAAATACAATTGATGACAATCTTGTGGTAATGGCTTAATTATGCCTCCAAAAGCTGCCCCCTCATTACAGGAGCCTGGCAACAGATCTGTGATTCAGTTTCATATTTCTGTCCCATGGAGTCTTTTAATTCAGTCTCAACTTTGAAAATGGGAAGCATTTCTAAAACTTTGGTGCCCAAATGCTTTCCCAATGTCCTGGCCTTCATTTTCTTGGCCTCTCTCTTTTTCACATAACTCCCCTGTATTGGTTTGTAAAGGGGTGTCAATGCAAAGTGCCAGAAAATGTGCTGGCTATTATAAAGGGTATTTATTTGGGGTAAAAGCTTACAGTTCCAAGGCTGTGGAAAGTCCAGCTCAAGGCACCATAAGAGGTGCTTTCTCACCAAAGTCAGCTGCCACGTGTTGACGCAAGATGGCCGCAGATCTCTGCCCAGGCTTCAGCCTTCGCCTCTGGGCTCATCCTGTCCTCTTGAGTTCCGTGGGCCCAGCCTCTGGAGAGTTTGTGCGTAAGTGATCCTGTAGTCCTCCCTCTCCTGGCACAGAGCTTGTTTCTTTCTGGTCCTCCTACATCAGTCTCTGCTCTTCTGCTCTTTTCTCAAATTCAGCTATAACTTATCAGGCAAATGGCTCCTCTCTTCCTGGGATGTCAGTTGTTTGAGCCTTCTCCTTTCACAAATGGCAGGATCAAAAATGACAGAGCTCTCTCTTTCTGTGTGCCTGTCTCTGTAAATGTTCATTTATATCAGATCCAGCAAGGGAAGGGTACTAAGACTGAGTCACACCCGACACAGTCCATTCAAAAGCCCAAAGCAATCTTGACAGGTAATCTAATCAAAGCCCCCTCAACCGAATTTAACACAGAGGAAGAGATTAGGTTGTGAACGTCTTTCTCTTTTGGGGATTCCCAAAATAATCTCAAACTGCTGCACTCCTCATTCCTGAGAGTCAATGGAGCAAGTGGTCAGGCCCCCTACTGCCAGCCCTCAGACCCCCAACCTCAGCAGCCTGGGCTGCCTTCTCATCCCCTACTTATCACTTTGAAACAGTCCCCTTCTTTGAAACATTGCCTTCTTTACTAGAGTGTAAGTTCCATGAAGGCAGAACACTGTCTCATTACAGCTAGCTCAGGGGCTGGCACACAGATTTTAAAAAATACTTGTGTTTGGTGATGTCTGGGTCACTGGAAATATTGGTTCAAATACCACAAAAAGGGAGCACTTCATAAATGTTCAAGATAACATGATTTAAATAGAAATAAGAGTTGTTGGAAAGTTCTGGAAAGCAAGGTGGGGAAAATCCAAGGAACAGAGAAGACCCCTCAAAGATATAAGTTTAAGAAAACCATCCTGAGATTTTTATTACAGAAACACATGCTTTCCTATCCTCTACAGCAAGGGAGCTCAAATAATTAAGATCTATGATGTAGATTCTTAATAAAATAAAACCCTTGAATGTTTGGAGACTTGTCTCTGATAGGAAAATAAGAATCTACAAAAACAACAGAGAAACAATTTCTGACTGTCTGCTATGTTTGGGGAAGTATGTCAGGGCAGCAGGGAAAAGGTGATGAAATAGTATAGAGAAAACCCTAGGGACACCTCAAAGCCAAAAAACCCATGCCTTACTTCCTCTTTGAATTCCCTCTTCAGTTTTCTCTTGAAATCTCTGGAAATTTGAAATTCTCACCAAGGCAGCTAACCCAGATAGCCAATCAAACCCCTAGTTCATTATGTTTGACCCAATACAAAATTAAACCCACCTGCTCTAAACGTGCCCCTCTAAGACAGACAAACCCTGGTCCAATCAATAGGAATCAAGTGAACTTTCTTTAAATGTCCATAAAAACCCTTTGCCATTCCTAAAACCCTGAAGCTACTTCCATTCTTGCAAATGATCTGGTTTCCTTTACTGCAGCAAAACTTTTGTGTTCCAAACAAAATGCTGTAGTCTGCAAATGTGACTCCGATTTGTCTTTCAACAAGTTTGGAGGTCCCAGTGAGGTAGAGAAGGTGCCTTCTGGGGCTGCAAGGCTGCGGGCTCCAGCAATCAGCCAGGTGAGGTGCCCAAGACAGACCCCTTTGTGTCTGCTGTCTGATCCTCAGGACTCTGCATCTCCCAGGGAACCCCTTCCTGTATCTGAATTCTGCACTTTGTTTTCAGTTGATTTCATTAGGGATTTTGGCTTAGGTACCTTTCATTTGGGTTTCGTTTCTGTTCTCTCATCAGACTTTCCGTTTGGTTTCATTTCATTTCTCCCTTCAGTTCTCTAAGTTACCGTCTCTCTCAGAGGTACAGGGTTTGGGGATCCATGAGGCCTGAGAAGCCCACTCCCAACTTGGGTCACATGGTGAGCGGTCTGCCCGGCCTCTTGCTCTACCCACTATGCTGCCTGGGTTTAGTTCCAAACAACCATCTGAAACTTCCACTCACCGGGGGACCCTGCTGAGGTCAGAGCCCTAGTGGCTATGCAGAAAAGCCCGGGACTTCAGAAACATTTCACCTGACTTCATCCTCATGGGTCTTCTTTCTCTCAATCTCCCAGCCTTCCTCCTGCGGAAACTCCCGCTCCTTACATATATGCACACTGTGGACCTGTGACTTTCTGTTCACGGGTGGACCTGACAAAGGATGATTTGTTTTTGTAGTGACCACTTCGAGAAATTTTATAGGCACAAAATTGTGAAATTGAGAGTTGCCTTAAAAAAAAAAGAGACTCGTTTGGAACCGGGAGGCTCCTAGACGACAACAGCTTCATTTAAAGGTTCATTAGGAAAAGAAAAGGCCAAAATAGAACGAAAGAGAATAACTAGAATAACCACCAAACCAGACCTATAGCACCCCCATTTTCAGAGCCCTTGCCCCATAGCTGCCCTAACCAGTTCCTCTTGATCCCCTGAGGGAAAATAATCTAGTATAGGCTCCTTTAACTCTATGGAATCTGGCTATTCCTTCAATAGAATCTGGCAGAATTTAAACCTTAGACCTGACCTTAATTAAAAGCCATAATTAAAGATTCCTCCAAATAAGACCAGCAAATGTTCATAGAAGAATATGGAATTCTTTTGGGTGCATATGATCCAGGGCTACCTGATCTATATCTTGTATACACATTGATTAGAACCTCAGATGATAAATCCTTGACAGCAAAAGCTAGGTTGGACTGGCCTGGAAAAGGACCTACACAATAAATGTGAGAGTCAACCAGGCCTGAGAAATAGAGCTAACTTTCTGTAAGATTATATATCAGGGCAAAGAAAATGTTTAAGTCTCCTCTATAAGCTACAGTGGAAAAGCTTTACTTCTCATATTAAATAACTTCAACTTGCCCCATCTGCCCAGAACAAAAATTCTGATAAAAATATAAGAGTGGAGCAAAGAGAGATAGCCAGCTTTTTCATATAAACTAGGGAGTTTTGTATTTCTGTGTTCCTGTGCTTTTATGACTGACTCATGGATGAAAAATTTTTTAATTGAAGCTATGAGCTCTTTATTTGTGTCTGTCTGTATGTTTGATATATGTTTTCCTACGTCTGGATGGTAATATCAAATTAACATATAAAACTCCTTGAAAAATGTTATTCAAATTGCTTAAAGATTAATATAAAAGTATAAATGAATACTCCTCAAGTCCCAGAAATCAAGGAAACCAATCTTCTATTACTTGCAATGTAAAAAGAGTATACATAGTTCTAAATTGAAATGTTTTAAAAATTCAAGAGCACATAATCTAGATAAACTTTGGCAAACAGGACTGGATTAATATTGTTAGTTAATTAAAAGCAGCTATGTCTTTTGAGCTATCAGTGTTAAGTACAATTCAAGCATATAATTTTATTCTACTTGGGTATGCTCCTCTAAAATTTATACAGGTTTACTGACCAAAAAAGCTAGGATTATATCTACTAGATGTTTAAAATGATGAAAATGTAAGTTTGTTTTAATCAAACTATTATTCTGACAAAGTTTAACTGAAGGGTTATTGTGTTTTGTAGGATGCTAGCTCAAAGAAAATTTCCAGGATCTTTTTGGGAACTTAAGTATGTAAGGTATGCAGAATATATTTTGGTTAAAGAAAAAGAGTAATTTTGTCCTAAAGTAAATTGGTAGGGTGCTGTAGAATGAAAAACAGGAAAGCGTAGAAGAGATATAGAAAGCTGTAGGTTTGTGGAAATGAATTTTATTTGTCATGGTCAGTGCTAAGATTTAAAAGGTTTAATCGTAAGATTTTTTTTTTTAAAAAGCTTTCATATCAAACAGTATATCCATATAAAACTGAAATGTGGTTTTCTCTCTGTTAAAATGATGAAATTTTCTTGGATTACTGGTCTGTTCTTAGTGAGTAATAATAAAAGGTTTTTCTTAACCATCTGAGTAATCTGCCTAGAAGTCATAACAGAATAATATCCTCATTGATCTTTATATCGACCTTTACTGTTTAAGAGAATAAGACTTCTCACTTTTTAAAAGAACTAAGGTTTTGTTTCCTTTTTTTTTTTTTTGTCAATCATGTAACCTCTCTTATATATGGTTTTAAAATCTTTTGTTGTTTCTTAGGTTAAATAGGTAACCAACTATTGTTTTAGCAGGAACCTATGACCCTATCAAGCCAAGCGTTCAAATCTCCTGACAACTTGCCATTCCATTTCCTCAAAATCAAACCCTAAAAGACATCTTTTTTATTTCATACTGCCTTTGGAATTTTACAGAGGATCCCTGGAATATCACAAAGATTTGTTCCTTCACCTTGTAAAAGAGGTGCTAATAGAAATAGGTTCATTTGCTATGTTATGAGTTCATGGCAAGTGGCAAATGAAAAGGGATTTTCTAACCTTTAATTGGTTAAATATGTATGAGTAAAGTGTTATTCATAGAAATATTTGGAGATGATATTAAATTCCTGGATATTTGACAGTGTTCTTACTGTCCATGATAAGTTCCAAAACCGATCTGCATATTAGACAACAGTATAGTGTTATTGGTCGTAACTTTAGTTATTCTTAAAAAATGCTACATGCCACAAAAACAATCAAATTTCCTTGTCAGTTACATTGTTATACTCTTATATTTCTCTGAAAGTGGTTCCAATCAGCTACAGATCAGAGCTTCATCTTCAGCAAAAAAAAAAAGAGGGGGAGACTTTAAATGAGAAGCAAATTAAGAAGTATATAAATCATGTTTCACCTGTCAATTATCATAAAACTGGTAAAACTCTAAAGGGGAACAGCAAAAATTCTTCAATTGACAGGGCCCTTTTGGGCATTTTCAAATGGACTTCATGCAGCTACACCCTTCTATGGGTATGAATATGTCCTTGTTATTGTATGTTTATTTTCTGAATGGGCTGAGGCTTTTCCTTGTCACAAGGCTACTGCCTTGTTTTCTCTCCCTGGGAAATTCCTGCTATTCTCTTAAGCAATAATAGCTCCCAATATACTTGAACCATAATCAAGGAACTTTGCAAGGTTTTAACTTAACACCCAAAAGCTTTCCTGCCCTTATCATCTTCAATTGTTATGAAAGGCTAGCAGAAAGAACAAATGGCATCTTAAAACTTAAATTAGCTACATTATTTGAATCCCTCTCCTACCTTGGCCTAGGGTTCTTCCCTTAGTTTTGATGGCTGTAAGATCTAGCCTATTGGGAAAACACCAGCTAATCCCCTATGAAATCATAATGGGAAGATGCATGAGGCTTATTATTTCTCCAACTTTACCAGATTCCAACCTATTATAAAGTGAAATTGCTATTTGTTGTAAGGGACTAATCACATTTACACAGTTCCACCATTCATAGCTCTAGGCTGCTTTTGCTGCAATTCCTATATGGTGGACGCTATGTGACCTTCAGCCCAGAGAGGTGATTTATACTGGAAAGGACAACAATGAAAGTCTGCTTTAGAACCTAGATGGAAAGGGCCTTATCAAGTCTTACTGACCACCACTATAGCAGTAAAACTACGGGGAATTAAGCCTGGGGTTCACAAGTCACAGCTAAAATATGTTTGAAGCCCTTAGGAGGTTATCCCCACTTTGGATCTCAAGTTAAAATTGACATGAGAATTACAGAAGCAGACAGCATCTGATGTAGACAACCTCTACCCAAGACTTCAGAATAATTAGATGATATCTACAATTACAGATCAAGACATACCCGAATTTTCTCATCTTACTCTCTGTCTCTTCCATTTCTCTGTCTTCTAAAGATGCTTTCTCATCTTATACCCCTTACAATGTCCAATATCCATCCTCAATAATACCCTAACTTCACCATGATTTTCTTTTATCTCTTTATCCTATTTCTGCCCTATGTAATCCTACTTTGAACATATTTCCTTTGTCCTTCTAGCACACCATTTAGCAAATGAAACCAATCAGAGTAACTGCTGGGTCTCTGTACTTCCCCCCACTTAGTGGCAAAACAAGTACAGTGGTACTTAGGTACTCGTTGTTAATTGGTTCCAGGAGAAGCGACGAGTATCAAAAATGATGAATTTTTCCTATAAGGAATAATGTAAATAACTTTAATGCATTCCCAAACCAAAGACAATGCACATTTTTAAGGCAAAATGTAAAAAGGTAGTGTTATATATCATTACTTTACATGAGAAATAAATCTAAAAGTTAATAAATACTTAGATTAAATAAAATAAAAACTTCACTTTACCTGTACTGAGAAGAGTCCATGGCCTAAATGGGATGGTGGGAGGAGAGTGATGAGGAGGGGTGGTTACATGGAGAGTTGCTTGGAAGGAGAGTCCGCCTCCAACAGAACACTGGACACTTGAACTCAGGTGTTCTTTCTCTTTTCTGCCTTTTTTCAACTTGTACCACAGCCTCTGACACACTCTTTGTCACCTTCACTAAAAATTTATCCAATGTGGACTGCTTCTGTCTTCTTTTCAGAATTCCTCAAAAGTGTGAAATTGTTTGGTCATTCAATAAATTCACATTTCTGCTTGTCAGAGCTTTGTCTGGATGGTACTTCTCCACAAAGTTTTGAACTTGTGCCCATTTTGTACACATTTCTTTCATCAAGGAACTGGAGTTACCCTCCCTTATCTCCTCCTCACCTGAGGAAATCTCTTTAGCCACCTCTTGTTGCTGCTCCTTCTGTAGTTCCTACAGCTCCTTAGTGCTGAGCTCTTCATGATGATCCTCTACTAATTCCTCAATATCAGCGGCATCAACCTCCAGACCCATGGATTGGCTCAATGATACAATATCCTGCACAGCTGTACTCTCTGTATCTGCAGGCTTGGGGTTAGCCTTAAACCCTTCAAAGTCTCTATGAGTCACAGCTTCTGGCTACAAATTCTCCCATACTTGAAGTTATTGTCCTATAAGAGACTTCATTCCAGGCCTTATCAATAAGGTTAAGGCAGTGCAGGATATTGAAATGCTCCTTCCAGAGTTCTGTGAGAGTCAACTAGGTGTCAGAGGTGATCTCAAAGCACCTCTGGAAAAGCACCTTGGTGTACAACTTTTTGAACTTTGAAATGACCTGCTGGTCCATGGGCTGGATGAGAGGAATAGTGTTGGGGGAAAGGAACTGTACAGTGATGAAAAAACTCCAATAAGTCATCCTCCAAGCCTAGAGGGTGGGCTGGCACATTGTCAAAAAAAGGAGATCTTTCAGAGGCAAATCTTTCTCCAGCAAATATTTTTTCACTGAGGGACCAAACACTTCATTTATCCACTCAGTGAAAAATTGCCTTGTGACCGAAGCTTTGCTGTTTGCCCTCCACATCACATGGAGTTTGCTTTTCATGACATTACACTTCTTGAAAACTCACAGGTTTTCACTATGTAGACTAGTAGGGGCTTGAGTTGTAAGTCCCCACTAGCATTCCCATACAACAATAGAATGAGCCTGTCCTGCATTGGTTTGTGGCCTGGTAATAACCGTCTCCTTTTTTGCGATATAGGTTCTACTCAGCATTTTTTCCAAAGCTCCAGTCTCATCACAATTAAAAACGTGATGAATAAAACCCTCAGCTTCCACATAGTCTTGAAATTCACTGACGAATTCATCAGCAGCCTTTTAAAATTAGCACTCGGTGCCTCTCCATGCCTCACGACACTGGATGCCAGGTCTCTTTTTAAAATGATCAAACCAGCCATAGCTAGCCTTAAAAACTTCCACACTCTCATCACTCAGTTCCAGTTTGTTTTTCAAAAGATCTGCATGCAACACTTTCGCTTTTTCATATATAATGGCTTCCAATACTCTGTCGCCTGCTTCTCGTTTACCCAAATTAATAACAGCTTTTCAACTTTCTCGAGATAGGGGGAACACTTCTTTGTTACTGCTTTAAGTTCTTTTGTAACATCAGCCTTTTTTAGCACTTCTTTATTCATAGCAATGGTGGAGACCATTGTTCTAGGCATACCATATTCCCTAGCAAGATCAGTAATGCGAATACAGCTCTCATATTTATCTATTACTTCTTTTTTTTTGCTTCATGGTGGTGCGAAGTAATTTTCTTTTCTGCTTAGCGCTATCACTGTTCATTTTCGTAGGACCCATGATGAGGAAAAAAAACTCAAAAATACACAAAATGACTAGAGAAGCTAAGATAAGACCACAAGAGGATGTGCACAGGGCAAGGGCTACTGTGTAACTAACATGTGAGCCTTTGTTTTGGCTGAAAAGGGTCGTGAGTCACAAGGCAACCAACACTGACAAGTTGTAGCTTGTTTGTCAAATTCTAAACAAAAGACAATTTCTGGAACAAATTTTTTGCACCAAAATGCGTCGAGTACCAAATTTGACAAGTTTCAAAGCATTTGAGTACAAGGTATGACTATATTTCTGTAATAACTGCCTCCCTACACATGCAGGCTTAGTCCTGACAGGGAACATTAGATACCCCCAATCAGAGAGATGACCTTTTTGAAATGACTTAGGTTGAACCTTAGGAGCCCTGGAGACAGGGATCACAATGTGGGCTCTCTAACCCAAGGAATGTGGGGGTATTTTTTTTTTTGCTTGTCTTTTTTGTTTTGTTTTACTAGAAATCAGACAGATAAAAATGGCCACTATGTAGTTCATAGTAACTGCTCGGTTTCTATACAGCAAAGATTCCTTCTACTTTCATGAGTCAGGAGCATACTACAGGCGCCAGACCCTCTTTAGAGACACCATTTTTCTGCAAGAATTCCAAGGGTTTAATAACATAAGAATTTATTCCACTCAAGGCACAGATTTCCGGTGGGCTGAAAGGTTAGGTAAAGGAAATTGTTGGCTAAAATGGGATTAAGATATCAGATAACAATGAAGATAATGATGGTTATGATTCTCCTAATTTGAATTTAAACCCAATTAGGTCTACACACCAGTGTCCCATTCTTTAAAGCAGGGGTATTTAATCTTTTTTGTTCCATGGACCCCTTTGCCAGTCAGGTGAAAACCACGGACCCCTTATTAATAAACATATCACACCCATACCAACGTGTCCCCACAAGAATAATGGTTTTTTTTGAATTTCAATGCAAGCTCATGGACCCCTTGTTAAGATATCCTACTTTAGGGAAGCAGACATAGCTCAAGCGATAAGGCCTCTGCCTACCACATGGGAGGACCCGGGTTCAGTCCCTGGGGCCTCCTGGTGAAAAAGAAGAGAAAGCATGCCTGCGCGGAGAGCCAGTGCCTGCGTCAGGTGAACCAAGTGCCCCGTGAGTGTCCGCATGGTTAGCCAGTGCCCACGTGGCAATCTAGTGCCCACATGGTGAGCCGACTGCCCATCTGAGTGCCTGCATAGTGAGCCAGTGCCCATGCAAGTGAGTCACACAGCAAGATGATGACGCAACAAAAGAGAGAGAAGGGGAAAGTCAAGGTGAAGACAGCAGAGACCAGGAACTGAGGTAGTGCAATTGACAGGGAACCTCTCTCTACATCGGAGGTCCCCAGGATTGAATCCTGGTGAATCCTAGAGAAGAAAGACGAGAAGAGAAGACAAAAAGAGAAATAGATACAGAAGATCACACAGGAATGAACACAGACAGCAAAAACAGGAGGGTAGGGGAGGATAGGAAAGAAAGAAAGCACAATCTGTGGCATGTTAAACAAAAAACTATTAAAAAAAAGATCACCTGCTTTAAAGGCAATAGATACCCTTACTAAGCCCTTCAAGGGCTTTATTTTATATGTGGACACAAGACATACAAAGTACTACTCGTAAATTGGTTTAGTTTCTGTTCTATAGCTTATGCTGTCTTCCAAATGGCTATTTATGATAAGCTTCCAAAAGGGAAAATTAGAAACATGAGGGATCTTACAATCTCTTCCCATGGTACAGAAACTTGAGAAGACACTATTGTCATACTTGAGTCAGCTCTAAATGGATCACTGAAAAACTCATAACTGGAGCTAAAGCCATGGGGTGTTCATTCTATTCTTGGTATTGTTCCCTTATTATTAGGGCAGCTATTCCTATGCTAGTGTTAGAGAACGTAGTTTTAGAGTTAGGGAAATCTCCCTCCTACCCAGGGCAGCCATCGGCTCACTAACTGATGAAGCATTGGTGCAAAATGATGCTACATAATTGATTAGCATTAAATTATACTCTGGTTTCCCAAGGAGTTGTATGGGAGCTACTAAGTACCCGGTATTGTGTATTTGTAAATATCACATTTACAAATTGTATAGAGAAAGACCTGGGGACACCTCAGAGCCAAAACAAAACAAAAAGTGCCCTGCTTCCTCTCTGAATTCCCTCTAGAGCAGTGGTTCTTAACAAGGGGTATGTGAGCTTGAATATAAATTAAAAAAAAAAAAAATTCTTGTGGGGATGTGTTGGTGCAGGTATGATATATTTATTAAATAATACACAGTATAATGTGGACTTCACCTGACTGGCAAAGGGGTCTGTGGAACAAAAAAAGGTTAAGAACCCCTGCTCTAGAATTTCCTCTTGATAACTTTTGAAATTTGAAATTCCCACCAAAGCAGTTAACCCAAATAGCCAATCTAGCCCATTATGTTAGACCTAATAAAAATTAAAGCCCACCTGCCCTAAATCTGCCCCTATACGATACAAAAATTCTCATCCAATAGGAGTCAGGCTAACTTTCTTTTTAATGTCTATAAAATTTGTTCACCATCCCTAGGACCCTGAAGCTACTTCCATTCTTGCAAGTGATCTGGCTTCCTATACTGCGGCAAAAATTTGGCATCCCTAATAAAATGCTATAGATTGCAAACATGACTCCAATTTGTCCTTTGAAAAAGGGAGGGACTAGACACTGTTTCTGGTTCTACCAATCTCATAGTCTGGTAGAGGAACCAGATGTGAAAATATTTTAAAACAATGTGATAAGTGTTGTTATTCCATCATTTCTTCATTCAGTCACACAACATACACTACTGAGCACTCACTGTGTATGAGATAGTGTGCTACACAGAGGTCGAAATGACCAACTCCATCTGGGAGATACCTGGAAAACATCACATGCAAGGTGACATTTCAGCTGACTCTCCTTTGGGGCTCTTTAAAAAAAATAATTACCAATATGTAGTTTTGGGTGAATCAAATGCAAAGCTCTAAAGAAGGAATATTATACCTTTTCCTCTACAGAAACAGGCTTCTCCACATACCTGCTTCTTCCACTCTGCAGGGGAGCTGGTGGGACATGATCGTTTAAAATAAAATGAAAATAGCATTTATGATAAGGAGAGAGGGAACTAACATCAACTCAGAGCTTACTGCTTACTCTGTCAAGCAATCATTAGTTAGATAATCAGTATCTGCTTTCAGGTGAGAAACCAAGCCTTAAAGAAATTAACTTGCCCAAGGTCATTCGACACAGGTGGGAGTCAAGCTCAGGTTTATCAGACTTCAGGGATGCTGTGTTACTGACCCTTTCACATTGTAGGCTAGGAAGGGAAGGAGAGAGAAGGTGAACAAAGAGGTGGGGAGGGAGAGGAATAAAATGGGGAACAGACAAATTGAGTAAGAGAAGGGAGAGAGAACCTACTGCAAATTTCCAGAGTTTGCAGCCAGAGGGATAGGATTAGAATTCAAACCCTGGCTCCGTGGAATTAACTCAGAGAATATGCGATGGTTTGTTCATAATTGGGGTAATAAATAGCAGTCTCCTCCTCCTTTACCTCTGTCTCAACAGAATGATCAGTAACTAGTTTGATGGATTTCACTGTCTACTTGCAGACAGTATGGTTATCTCACTGACATTTCTAACCACAAGGATGACTGCCTAACTAAACAGTAAACTCATCTTGAGGAAGGGTGAGTCCACCTTATGCTTCTTTCCAGCACTTAGGTGCTCAGAATAGTATGTTGCTCTCAATTCATGTTTCTTAAATGAATAAATACAAATTGCTAAGGTGGACTTTCCAGAAAAAGCACGAGTTTCAAAGAAGAAGAAGAAACGTCTTTCTGTGTGTGTGTCTTTTTCTTCTCGTTTTCTCCTCGTTTTCTCCTCTAGGATTCAATGGGATTTGATCCTGGGACCTCCAATGTAGAGAGAGGTTCCCTGTCACTTGTGCCACCTCAGTTTCTGTTATGTCTGCCTTGACTCTCCCCTTCATCTCTTTATGTTGCGTCATCTCACTGCATGGTGCAAGGGCACTGGCTCGCTGTGTGGGCACTCCTTTACCAGGGGCCCAGGGATCAAACCTGGGTCCTCCCATATGGTAGATGGAGGCTAAAAACACTTGAGCCACATCTATTTCCCAGAAATGTCTTTTTAAATATTATTGCCATCTCGTGAAGATTAAAGCAAAAAAACAAAAACAAAAACAAAAAAAACTTTAGAAAGAAAATTGATTAAGGCTTGTAAATGGTTAAAAAACATGTAAATAATCAAAGGGCTATTCACTTGAAATGTCAAAAAGAAACTGAACAGGATGGAATACTAGGTTAATTGAAAATCTGTATTTAAAAGAAGAGAAAGGTAGAATAAAATGAAATTGAGAGAGGGGAACTGACCAGGAATGATCTGCATTCCACCTGCTTTGTAAAGTAATGAAAACAAAGCCATGTGCTTTGGGCAGAGTTGTCACTTTCAATTGCTGCAAATTGTTCTGTTTGTCTCAGGAAGTGCTTCAAACACATAAAACCATATAAAATGCATTTGCCTTTCTCAGTCCACGAGAGAACTGGAAATTGATAGCATTTTCTGAATTATTCTCAAACACACAAAATGTCATCTTTTTTTTTTTTTCAGAAGGGACAAATTTTTCTAAGATAACCTAACTCCATGATTGCTAAATCCATTTGAAATTAATATTCCAAATAAACTTACCTCAGGGCTGATACAAGAAATAAAATACACATTTAGTGTGATCCTAAATGTTCCTACAAGTTAACTTTAAAAAGAATAAATAAATTAACTCATTAAAAGATATTTATTGCAGTCATATTTATTGCTCTAAGGCAAGGAAAAGAGCTCAGTTTGCTCCATTGGGATTTTCTCCCAGTTTAATATCTGTACTTTCTGGGCTTTGCTGGTTTTGGGGATTTTCCCCACTACTTTAATCCCATTAAAAATGCTTATTTGGTAACACACCAAAACATTAAAAAGTTTTAGCTGCACTCATGACAGCATTAATTTCTTATATTCCCAAAACCATATGTGACACGGACCTAGTCCTTCTACTACCTTAATGAAATACATCTCAGCATGTCCTCTGACTTTGTCAGGAAGCTCTGGGAGTCAATGATCCCCCACCCTGGGATGAATGAAAAGGACACAGCAATTTCTTAACAGCAATGACATTAATTTTTTTTCTCTTTGGGAATTGTGAAATTAAGTTTGGGGGAGATAAGCAGTCCCTTTAAAGCTTCTGTCTTGTTTTTCACTCTTTTTTCCTGACAGCATCTAGTCTAGGTATTCAGTCATTGCCTGAATGATCTGTGACAGAAAAAATAGAGCATTAATTGGACTGGTCTCATTACAATGTCCAATCCAACAACTCCTCGGATGAGGAAGGACTCTGGATATACAAGGCGGACATTGTGAGAATATTGTTCAGCCCTCTCATATGACAGATAGGAATCAAAGACTTAAATTACTGACATGATTTGTTGGAAGACCTTTAACAAATACAAAAAAATAGATCCCACATTTCCTGTCTACCAGACCAAAGATCTTTCCATCCCACTATCGGACCAGGGCACAGGAGACCTGAGTTCCAGTCTAGTGTGTCACTGACTCATGTGACCTTAATCAAGCAATTTCTCCCCTCCCCTAGCTTCACAGTCAGCCTCTCCAATAATGCTGGAGAGATGTGCAACTTCTTGGTCTCCATTTTCTACAACTATGATTATTTCTCCATATATCACCCAGTATTTCACTCAGTTGGCACAGGTAACTGCTAACCCAGACAAAATTTAGATGGCTATGAAATGAACAGAATAGCTTTGTAGTCAAGGTCAAAGGGTATGAGTTCCTTCCTGTCCCTGAGAATTCCAACTGTGTGCAGAATATCGGACATGGGAAGCAGATGTGGCTCAATCAATTGGGCTCCTGTCTACCATATAGGAGGTCCAGGGTTCAATCCCCAGGGCCTCCTGGTGAAGGCAAGCTGGCCCATGTGGTGAGCTGGCCCACGCGGAGTGCTGCTCTGCACAGGTGTGCTGTCCTGTGCAGGAGTGCTGCCCCATGCAGGAGTGCTGGCCCACGCAGAGAGCTGGTGCAGCAAGATGACACAACAAAGAGACAGAGAGGAGAGATGATGAGAGACGCAGCAGGCCAGGGAGTTGAGGTGGTGCAAGAGAATGATCACTTTTCTCCCGCTCTGGAAGGTCCCAGGATCGGTTCTCAGAGTTGCCTAATAAGAATATAAGCAGGCACAGAAGAACACACAGTGAATGGACAGAAACAGCAGACAATGGAGGGAGGAAGGGAGAAATAAATAAATAAATCTTGGAGAAAAAAAAGAATATGGGACATGCTAGAGGAGACAGGCAAGCTCCCTTTCCTGCTCACTCCTAGTGTTTCACCCACTGGGAATTCATCCTGCAACAAACTCTTAATTTGGCTCAGCCTAACAACCATTTATTGAGCACTTAGCAAGCGACAAGGTCTGTGCTGGGTATTAACTGGCTTGACCTCAGTGTTGTTGAAATTGTTTTTTTCTTTAGAAGACACTTTGATGGAATGGCGTGTTTCTAAAAGTGCTAGATGTTATGAGGCATGACTTAAAAAGAATAAAAACCGCATTATAAGTAAGCAGAAGAAACAAACAGCATTCCATCTCCTGGCACCTTTGTCAGTTTGCTAGCCTGCTGCAGTCTCCAGACTCTGCCAGGCTATTCCATTCTTCCTTGTAGGCAGGATTTAAAATATCTACAGAGCCTGCTCAGTAAGGCAATTAGAGGGCCCCTTGTATATTTCAATCTGGCTAATGGCATCCCAAGCCATTCCCTAGCGGAAGAAGTGCAGGGCAGCAAAGGCAGCCAAAGAGCACCCCCGATTCCACACTCCTGTACCGGAAAGCAAGCAGCCAATTCGTTTGCCAAGACTGCTGAGTCCCCCTTTCCCCATGCCGAGTTCTAGTCTGAAATGACTTTTTATGTCCAAGTTACTGATTTTCCTGAAAACAGCAACTTATAATGGAAATGTGAATATTTAACTCAAGTGCTCTTTGTTTTTGCATTAGCTCGGAAAGGCAAAGCAGACACAAGGCTAACATACCGTGTTTTCTAGCAGGGAGGGAGGAAAGAAGGGAGGGGGAACACACTGTCGAAAATGAAAGGTCATTTTATTTGATAATATTAAAAAACACACACATCAGATTTGTACTCTATGAACTAGGCTGCATAAGCCAGGGCCACTCTAGGCAAAGCGGCCCGTTTGTCAGGCAGACGTCCCTGCCCCTTCTTGCCAGGCATCCAAGTCCTACGTGCATGTGACAGAGCCCAATGGACCAGGAGCCGTCCTCGCGTGCTGCGGCATGCCATGGAGTTTCATACGAGTTTGTAACTTCAGACAGTCTGATTTGATAAAAATCCCAAACCCACAGTAGCCCATTATGTGGGCAAACTATTCATTTTATATTCACCTCCTTGTCGTGTCAGTGCAGAGGTCATCTAAAGAGGAGGCCTAATTAATCAAACTGTCAGAGGCAATGAGGAGGAGCATGTTAATAGGACTTTTATTTCACCAGCCTGACAGGGACCGGAAAATATGGCCTCGGTGTTGCTGTTTATTAGCAATGCTGAGATCTGTGGTAATAGGAGCCAAGCAGTGTGTGGTTGATAAAGTGCGAGGTGTCAAGAAGCAGCAGCGACCAGAAATTAGACTGACAAGAGCCAGCACTCTCCGAATATTGATAGCTGATAAAAAGGAAGCCTTGTCGCAAAGTGGTGTGTAAAAGGGGTGGCATAAGACCACAAGGGTTTGTACAGTTATTCAGGGCTGAGGAAGAAAGGGCTGAAGTTCAGATTTTGCCCTTTGCTGGTATCTGAAAAAATGTCTTGAAAACGAGTCTTTATTTCGTGCAACCAGTATTTCCTGAGAGGCTGCTTTGCTGCACCAGTGCCTGTGGAATGGGCTGGGCATGCAAAGAACGAGACACCATCCCTACTGTCCAGTGCTGTGGTTATTATTTGGGAAAAGCAAAGTCGCTTAAAAATCAGAGGAAAGCTGTAGACCTTCAAAAGAGGCAATTTACATTAAAAGGGGTTTCTACTGAAAGATTAGAGCATGACCTCACTCCATTTTAACCCATTTTGTGCTTTCTGAAGCAACATCTCAGGTGCGAGAGAGGAAGACTGATGCTCAGAAGAATGTGCGCCAGCCAGCAAAGAACCAGCAGCTTCCAGAGCAGGGCTCTCAGCAGGGTGCAGCAGGAGCACCTGAGTTTCAGAAACGCAGGCAGTCCAAGGATACACCCAGGACATATGCCTCTTTTTCTGTCTCCAGGGCAGGGTCCAGATTTTTGATTGTTTTGTGGGTTCCGGAAGTGATTATGATGCACACTAAAGTTTTACAGCTTTATCACATTTATCCCTACAGCAGCCTTTCAGGAAGCTACTGCCAAGAGTTCAATAGGGCTATAAGAAAATGGATTAAACAATTCTAGACAACTTTCTTTAATATGATAGAATGCTAAGGGTTAACTTATTTTTTTCCTAAGGCATTCTCTTAACAGTCCAGAGTAGCACTCCCCCATTAATTTTTTTTAATGCTCCTCTAGGTTTGGTTCCTTTGTAATACTTATTCCAATTCATAAATCTGGATTTATTTATTTATTTTTATATTCATCTGTTTATTTGCTTGTTCTTCAGTCTCCCTTACTAGATTTTTTTTTTAATTAAAAGATTTATTTATTTATTTAAATCCCCCCCCTCCCCCGGTTGTCTGTTCTCTGTGTCTATTTGCTGCGTCTTGTTTTCTTTGTCCGCTTCTGTTGTTGTCAGTGGCGCGGGAAGTGTGGGCAGCGCCATTCCTGGGCAGGCTGCACTTTCTTTCGCGCTGGGCTGCTCTCCTTACGGGGCACACTCCTTGCGCATGGGGCTCCCCTACACGGGGGACACCCCTGCGTGGCAGGGCACTCCTTGCGCACTGCGCGCATCGGCACTGCGCGTGGGCCAGCTCCACATGGGTCAAGGAGGCCCTGGGTTTGAACCGTGGACCTCCCATGTGGTAGACGGACGCCCTAACCACTGGGTCAAGTCCGTTTCCCTCCCTTACTAGATTTTAAGATTACCACAGCTAGGACTATGTCTATTTTATTCCCTAATATTGCAGTTTCAGGAACAGTGCCTGGTACATAGTAGGTACTCAATAAATGTTTGTGGAATGAATGGGTGAATGTACCTAAGTATGGCAGAAAAATGAAATTAATCAGAAGTTCTACCTACTGTTGTTATAAGAATTCATTACCTCACTACAAAATAATCATTGAGCACCTTTTACTGCCAGACTCTGTCAGACTTGGGCATGGAAGGCTTGACAAAAGAGCCTTAACCCTGCCTTTGTAGCATTCTAAAGTCATATTCCGTTCTAGATCAGAATAAATATAAATATAATGACTGTAACAATATTAGTAATAATAGGTATCATTTATAAGTTGTTCCTATATTTGAGGCATTGCACAGAGTAATTTCTTAAAAGTATCCCATAAATTAGATGCTGTTATTGCCCCATTTTACAGATAAGGATCTGAGCTCTGGATAGCCCATATAATTTAGCAATGATACCAGTGTGCGAATGGAGAGGTGGGGATTTTGACAACAGCTGGGTCTGAAGCTAAAGCTTGTATTCATAGGATCTGCAATAAGGCCATGCCCAGGTACTTCTAAAGCACCCAAAAACAGACCCACAGAAAACGAATAGCTACACGTGAAATTCCTTAGGTCCTGTTCTTTACCCAGTTCTAGCAATAATGGCATATATCTTAATGGAATTTTTCAGTTTACAAAAGCATTTCCACATTGAAATAATACATTTGATCCTCACAGAAACTCTATTAATAGAGTGAAGAGACAGAATATTAGCCCCCCTTTTCAGAAGAACTATAGGCGCAGAGAAGGACTGGCTCAGGGCCACACAACTGGTAAGCAGCTTAGATGAATCCTGAACCTAATCTCATGGGCTCTCTGGCTTCCCAGTACCATTGTAACTTTTTGCACTTAAAGAATTCATAAACTATTGGCTTCCCAGTACCATTTTAATTTTTTGCATTTAAAGGATTCATGAACTATCCCAGTGGGTCCTTGGAAAATAACCTGTGAGCTGTAAAGTATCATGAGACAGTAGAAGAGCAGCATGGGGTGGTGGCAAGAGCCACCTGGGTTTCTGGCCCCAGGCTCATCACTCGCTAGCTGGGGTCTCTCAGCAAATCACTTCCTCTCTCTTGGCCTCTGCTTCGCCTGTAAAGATGGGGGTGGAGACTTTGGCAGATGACTTTTCCAGCTCTGAAACTCAATCTGAAACTACATCTCACCCCTTTTTAAAACTGGCCTCCTCGGCTTCCTTTCTTCACCTTTTAGCTGCATTTATGATAATCAGGATTAGATGTGACAAAGCTTGGACGCTCATGACAAGGACCTTGGCTGTCAAACCTCAGAAACAGAATTCCCATTGCTGAGCTGACCCATGTGCAGTTTGGAAAGGGAGCTCAGAGTGACTGGGGTGGTCTCTGCCAGCAAGCAGCATTTGTTATGATGAAAAATGGAGATCACTAATGCCCAGTGTCCTCTTATTTATCATTCAAACCTGGCTGATGCAGGGGCTTTGCTCCTTTACCTTAGGGCCACAGGGATTTAGTTTATTGAGAATCTCATCAGGCAATCCATCCCCCCCACATCCATGGGAGATGCTATTTTAAATATAAAAACAGCCGTTTGCTACAAATGTCCATTTAATATTTATTTCAACAATGTTAGAAAATCCTTCAAAAGAACTACAATTGCTTTATGCAGTGGGACTCATTTTGACAGAATTTAAAGCGGGGGAGGGATGGGATGTTTTTCCAGTACTTGAGATTATTTGTGAATTTATCTGCCTGACTGACAAGGGTCAGTGGAGATTCTGGCTGGGGGTTTGAAGGCAGGAACCTGTGCCCTAGTTTTGGCTCCCTGGGTAACTCGATGCAATCTTGGACAAGTCACTTAACCTTGATATCTTAAATTAAGAATAGAATCACACCAATTAAGCCTGCCTCAAAGGAACCTGGGGAGTAAAGGGGAGTTCTAAGACGGTTCCCATTTCCTGCCTTTTTCTCATTTTGCCCTCTCTGCTCATTTAGTGCCGCCTAAAACCACTTCATCTCTGCTTCTTGTAGCTTCGACTAGCAATTTCAGTGATGAGCCTGTATGAACAGAGGAAGGCAGCTTCTCTAGAATACTTTAGAAAAAAGCAGAAATTAGGTTATTTCACTCCCTTGCTTAAAAACCTTCAAGGGCTCTTCACAGCCTAAGAACAAACTTCAAATGCTTGCCCTCGGCACACAGGGTGCCTACCGAATCTTGGCCCATTTCCTCCCCTCTACCCTGTGTTCTGGACACACTGGTCCAATGTACCCTTTACCTTGTCACCTCAGGCTCCTTGATTGTTTCCTGTTTGGAAAGCCTTCCTTCTCCAACACTACATGTGGCCTAGGTGGGTTCATCCTTCAAGAGCTGGCTCGAACACCACCCTCTGTGGGCCCTGTCCTGGCCCATCATGCAGCAGCAGTTACAGCTTCTCCTCTTTGTTCCCACAGCACTAGGTGAGAAACTTCACACAGGTTATTATTGCAGCACTGTAATTATGGTTTTCATCTTTGTCCTCCTATCTTGGTTTGCCAGGCTGCTACAACTAATACCACACAATGGGTTGACTTAACAATAGGAATTTACTAGCTCATGATTTTGGAGGGTAAAAGTCCCAAATCAAGGCATCAGCATGAGCATGCTCTGTCTCCAAAGGCTGTAGTGTTCTGGGGCTGGCTTGCCACCACCTTCCGGGCTCCTCAGCTTGCATCTCTGCCTCCCAGCACATGGTGATATCACTCTCTCTCTCCCCCCCCACCCCCTCTCTCTCTCATTCTCTCTCTCTCTCCTCATGTCTGTCTGCTCTTCAGGGTTTCCTCTGCATTCCAGCTTCTGGCTCATCCCCGTGGCTTTCTCCTGACTCCTAGCTTCTGGTTTCTTCTCTTTATACGTTCTCCAGTAATATGAATTAAAACCCACACCGATTCAGTCAACCACACCATAACAAATAATAACATCTTCAAAGGTCCTGTTCAGAAATATTCATACCCACGGAAATACTAGGTCAGTATTTCTCTTGTGGTCCTTGCTCACTTGGGGTACTTGTTAATAATGAAGAGTCCTTGGTCCCACTCAAAACTCATCAAATCACAAACTGTGGAGGTGGAGAATTCCTGTGCATACTAAAGTTTGAGGAAAAAAAAAGTTTGCACCAGCACATGAGCTCTAGAATATCAGGAGCTGTGCTAACGCTACTAAGCTCAGCATAGTAACTGGCATATAGTAGGCACTCAATAAACATTTGTGAATCAAAAATGACTTGTGCCCTTAGGATATTGGCAAGTGGAGTCCTTATCCTGATGATCTGACTTGAAGATCAGTTGCCTTAGGATATTTCTAGAAACATATTGTGTCTAGCAGTGTGAACCTATAAAAAGCACTGTTCAGATGGAAGAGCTTAAAGAGTTTCTTTGCCAAGATCATTTTATGTGGTTCTGCAAAGTGGGATTGTAAAATCCACAATGGGACTTACACCAAAAGTGGGGAGAAGGGGAAGGAGAAGAAAGGGCCTTAGCGGGCTGCTGAAGATGGAGGCACTGCGGGAAGGCCCTCCTGGCTGAGGGGGTCCAGCATATACTGCACCTTGTCCAAACATGACTCTCTGCTGAAATCAGGGGGACAGTACAAGGGTGGGCAAATGAGTTATGTGCTGCATGAGCACTGAAGAATACAGCCCTTTGAAAAAAATTTTTTCCTACTCAGAACATTAAATAAATATAAAAGGCTAAACTACCAGAAGCTAAAGTTCAGCCTCTAGTGACTTTAGAAGGAAGGACTCCCAAGGGCTTTTTTACTGAAAAGAGAACATGGAGTCCAAACAGAAAGGGCTACATTGTCATATCAAGCTGCAGGCTCATTCTAGGAAGCCTCCACACCTCTAAAGCATTCCCAGCTCCAGAACGACCCTGAGGAACCGGCAGAGGTGGATGAGTTGCCTCTATGTCACCCATCAGCCTTCAAGGCAGCCTTTAATTTAGTCTTTTTCAAAACTGATCTCTTTGAATTGGGACTTTGCAGGGGCCCTAGAAAAATGAAGATAGAGACCACTTTATTTTATTTCTGGGACAATCAAATTTCACTCCAACAGGGCAATTTCATGACTGGCTATTTTTGTAAATAGTGGACTGCAACCCCGACAGCAACACCACCCCTCTGGCTCTGCCTCTGGCTGCATATGATGACATTCTCACTGAATTCGTTTCCTCCAACATTAGGAAAATAACCAATTTTCTCTTCCCATTGGGGTAAATTGTGCACAGCAAAATTTCTAGTCATTTTCTATACTTTGTGATTTTGAAAATGGAAGATTTCATTGGACACTGGTGAGACCAAGCAAAGAAGAGTGTTTCTTCTACCCTGTACTGTCCCCACTACAGGAAAGGACCAATGCCCTCCTGCTATGTCAACTCCATTCCTCACTTCAGAGGCTGGCTGGGAATCTGAGTTGGTCTCTGGGCAGAAGGGACTGCATTTGAATGGCATGTGTATGCAAGCAGGAGCCAAGGCCGAGGCTTCCTGCATTCTCTGCAAGGCTGCGGTACACACAGGTCAGGAGAGTGTCGTTTCTCTCCCACAGAGGTCATCCCCGACCTTGTAGTCTCCGTGCCACACACCTTAGTTTCCCACATTTTGGTGAGCAAACAACTTCTTCTTCAAAAGACTCCTTTAAAAGTGGAGAGGGACTCTTTTTACCTTGGCAAGGAGACTACTGTTGCCAGAAAACAAAAGGAATTTGCACCTTAATCTTGATGACATTGCTATAGGAACCTTATTTACAGTATGACAAAAACCTGTTCCCTCCTTACAGCCTCATTAAATCTAAGCCTCATTTAACTAGTAGGACATTTTTACAATGGGTTTACTGGAGCACTGTGATAAATAGCTGTCTAACATCCTTCAACAATAGCCAGACTACAGCCATAACCACGATGTGGATAAACACTGCATCAGTTTAACAATGCACAGTGCTGAATAGCAGGAAGTGAAGGCAAAAGTTGGCCCTGGGTGTTTTGTATGTATGGGGGGAGTAGAGAGGGGAGGAAAAATTCACAGGAGGTAAAATTATTAAAAATTTTACAAGTTTAATATTTTTGTCTAGGAGAATAAAGATGGCCTTTGACACTCATGACCTAGCTAAAAAAGTTTCCTGAAATTTGCTAATGTGATCCTTGCAAGATAAAAAGGGTTGGTCATAGAATGAAAAAGATCCAATTCTCCCTCCTTTTTAAAGATTCCCTTATCCAAGGAATGAATAGAATTGTTTGTGAATATATGTACCACATCATTATAGAAGCTGAAGGGTTAGGTTGCTGGGCAAATCAAGACAACCAGTGTGGGCTATATCTAAAAGCACTTTTTCTGGGATCAGAGGATCTATAAACTGCATTTTTTTCTCTGTGATCACAAATCTAACCATCACATTCATATTCAAGACTTTTGGGACATCTTCCACGTACCTGTGGGTGCCAAAGGGTAGAGAAGCATAAGGTTTCCTAAATTAGGAGAGAAACTTAAATGTACTCAACAAATTTAGATCCTGCCCAGATTTTCACTGGCCTCTGATTTAATTTCACACCACATGCTATTGCATAACTGGACAGAGCAAAGCCGCTAGTATTTACACTGGAGACTAAGGCTTGACATTCTGTCTAAATGAAATTTCCCAGTTGTCCCAAGCAGTTTTTACCTTGTTTCCATGCTAGCAGTTTGAAATGTCACTACATATTGCTGCAATGACAGGTGAGCAAAAGCCAAACCCGTCTTGGCTGGCTCTCAGAGTAAGCAGGCCTGGGAACCAGCCCAGCATCCTTCTGTCTCCCTCCCTGCAGTGGCTGCTGACCCATGCACCACCCCACCAAGGAGCACGGCCAAAGGGAACTCAGAAATTCTGCCAGTGACCCTAAGGTCAATCAGGAGGAACTATGGACAATTATCGCTGAAAAGAAACGACACAAGAAATGATACCTGATCTCTCTGTTTCTCTTTCTCACTGTTTCTGTTTCTCTCACTCTTTGGCTACCTTCTGCAGTGAGTTTTGGCAATAGCTCTTTTTGTTTATATCAATTTTATTGAAACAAATTCATAAACCATACAATCCATCTAAAGTGTACAATTAATGGCATTTGTTATAATCACAGAGTTGGGCAGTCGTCATTTCAATCATTAGAGCATTTTATTACTCCCCAAAAAAGGGAAAAAGAAAAAAAAAACAACAAAACTCAAAACAAACAAAAAACTCTACCTCTCAGTAGTCACCTCTCAATCTCTCTCTACTTTTCCTGCCTTATGTAACTGCTAAATCTATTTCACATCTCTATATGTGTATTTACATTTTTGTGTAAATGGAGTCAAACAATATGTAGTACTTTTTGTCTAATTGCTTTCACTTTGCAATAGCTCTATTTTTATTATTAAAACATACATTTAAGACATAGAAATGGTTTTCTGTTCATAATGCTGAGGAAAAAAAGAGCTATCTTTTTAGGTGACTCCAGTCTCTCTCTCTCTCTCAGTGCCAAAAAGATTCTACAATTTATGCTTTCCCCATATGAGATGGGAGGTAATCAGAAGCACGGCTGTGTGTTTCATCAATAGTGTAAGTCAATTAAGCATTCCCTATTCCCCCCAGGAAGCCATCCCTTTGCATATCAGCCTAGCTTATCATGATGAGATATGGGAGTACCCCACTCACAAAGGTAAAGATTTCTCACCCAGACAGTTCTGCCAAAATCAGAACCATCTCTGAGCACATCCAGCACTCCTTACCTGCCAGTCCTTCAGGCCCACAGCCCCACAAGACCAACATACTGATGCTTTAACAAAGAGGCTCTGTGACTTAGTTTCCTCATCTCTAACGGTTAGACACTGGCTTGGGAAAATGATTCATCAAATTCTTGAATTCGAACGCTCTATGTTTAACCTTCGAAGTACAGAATAAATTCTAAGATTTTAAAACTCTCTGTGGACATGACCTTATTTATTCTTTCTAAATATTGTTTCTCTATGGAAAACCTAGAAAACCTCAAAGCAATTCCTTTAGTTTTGCTTGTTGTTGCCAACAATGAGGAACAAATGAAGAATTTGGGGAGAATTCACTTGAAAAAGGGACAGCAAAGGAAAACATCAAGTTTTTCTGACATGTTTGATGGATATGAGTTCAATAGAAGGTTTGAGTACAGTATGTAACCTTGCCTGATGAATAGTCAGCTGAGAGAAACAAAGGCAGAGCAGAACAAGAAGGGTGACTATTACCCAACCAACAAAATCAGTCCTGACAGTATATGGGGTAATCCTGGCTTACATTCCATATACTACTATTTAAGCAGTGAGTGGATGAATTCTCTCTCTCTGGTGTGTGTGTGTGTGTGTGTGTGTGTGTGTGTGTGTGGTGGAGAAATGTTGTAGAAAGGGATCCCTGCCCTGGAGTGGATGAATTCTCTCTCTCTGGTGTGTGTGTGTGGGGTGGAGAAATGTTGTAGAAAGGGATCCCTGCCCTGGAGTGGATGAATTCTCTCTCTCTGGGGGGGGTGGGGTGTGTGTGTGTGTGTGTGTGTGTGTGTGTGTGTGTGTGTGTGTGTGTGGTGGAGAAATGTTGTAGAAAGGGATCCCTGCCCTGGAGTGGATGAATTCTCTCTCTCTGGTGTGTGTGTGTGTGTGTGTGTGTGTGTGTGTGTGTGTGTGTGTGTGTGTGTGTGTGTGTGTGGTGGAGAAATGTTGTAGAAAGGGATCCCTGCCCTGGAGTGGATGAATTCTCTCTCTCTGGTGTGTGTGTGTGTGTGTGTGTGTGTGTGTGTGTGTGTGTGTTGGAGAAATGTTGTAGAAAGAGATCCCTGCCCTGGATGGCTGATGGCTAGATAACCTTTACGGAATGTTTCAATCCCAAGACTCTATAATCCTAAAATTCAAATGGAAATATGAATGAAAAGAAAGGGCCCAGCCCCTACCCACTATTTTTTTAGCCCACATTTTTTTTCTTTCTGTATATCCACTTTTGGCCTTTCCAAAAACAGTGCCATAGCTATTTCATATTTAAGACTTTATACCAACACTGTCTTTCCAGGAAAGTTAGGCTCTTACAGTACTGGGTAAGCACTAATTATGCATGCAAACACACAGCTACAATATGAACAAAAACAGTTTGGACTGTCAAATATATACCAATAGGAAAAAAAGGAAAAAGTGATCTATATCCCTGTTAAAGAGGAATGCCTCCTTGAGAGGAATTAAGTTGTACAAAGAAAATTCACTTCCTGGCAGGGGGTCAATCTTCTTACTCTGATAAATTTTATTTTCTGTCTTTTCAAGGGAGAGAGTTTATTCACGTGGCTTCAGTGAGCCTGTGAAAAAGACTCATCAGCATTTATGGAATAAATCAACAGGCTCTGAGAATGCACACCCAGCAATGCTCCCTGAACAGAGTATAAAACAAGGGTTCTTAACAAGGGGTCCGTGAGCTTGGACAGAAATTCAAAAAAAACATTATTTCTTGTGGGGATGTATTGGTGCTGGTGTGATATATTTATTAAATAACAAACAGTACAGTGTGAACTTAGTAAGGGGTCTGTGAAACAAAAAAGGTTAAGAACCCCTGCAATAAAGTTTGCAATATATATTCTCCTGGCATTCTAGAATTACTAATGAGAGCCATTTGATGTTTCCTGGTGGTCTGCCATTTTCATATTAGGGTCTCCCAGAATCTATGTCCCCAGAGGGAAGACAACAGTTTGATGACACAATGAAGCAATCTGCAATAAGCTCATAATTTCCAAATGATCCAAGGTAACGTCTGCTGCTGCAGCACCTAACGTGTATGGAGTATTTCTGGAATGTAAGAACTGGAGCCCCTCATGTGACATGCAATAGAGAGAGAGAATGTTTCTCAATGGAAGGAGTCCTAACTTAGGAGCCAAAGATTTGGTATCTCATTTGGGCTCTCCAAAGCCAGCACTTCCAGGCTGCTTCTCAACCTGCTTTCTCTTGTGCTAATGAGAGATTAAGATTTGATGATCTGACAGTCCTTTCCAGTTCCATGCATGAGAAAATGTTTTCAGAAAATGTTTTGAGAAAGAAAAAGTTAGAAAATAAAAGAGAGTAAAAAAATAGAGATGAAAAGAAACCCAGAAACCCATCAATATACATTCTCATTTTATATGTGAAGGAAGTGAGGACCAAAGGGACAAGGTGGCATCCAAAATTACATGACCAGGAAGTGAACCATCTATATAATTGGGGTCCCCTAAATTTTAAGCTAACTGTTCTTCTACAACATGGAAAAGAATAAGCTTGAAATGAAACTAATAATTAAGACAAGCATATAGAGAATGAGCAAAAATCATAGGCGTCCATATCCCAGACAAACTAGATCCTGAATTATCTGGATTTTAATTTATTCTGCCCTCCTCTTTTATAAGAAAGAGGCAGAAAATGTCCTTGTCAGGAATCCATTTACAAGGAAAATTCTAGGAATAAATATTTAGTTAACCCAAACACCTATAACTTCAAAGTCTGTTGTTCTCAACTTTAGCGAGCATTAAAATTACCCCAGGTACTAAGGTGTAGGTTTCCTGTGCCCCCACCGATTCTAATTCCCTATGTCCAGGAGGGTCCCTGGCACTGGATCAACAATCACTGAGGTCAAGACTGCGGCTTGTATTCAGAGACCCAGTGTTCTAAAGCTAGATGCGTGAGAAAAATCCAATTGTGTTAACAATGGTCACCTGGAGACACTAGACAACACTCTCCTCTCCCCTATTTCCTGTAGTATTTTTGGGACAACTTAAATAGTTATTAAAATAAAAGAGCTTTTTGTTTAATCCTCAGAAATGTAAACTAACCCAAATACTACATATACCAAAGGTGCCTGTTCCTCTGTGTTGTGCTACTTTCTGTGCATGTTAGCACATTCGTAAATAAATCCAATTTCCTAAAGAGGGACTTTTATAGGACCATGGAATACCTGGATTGAAATAGACAAAGTCACTATGACCACTGTAATTTTAAAATAAGAAATCCCACAAATATCCCAACACAGAAAAAAAAAACCTAAACTGTGCCTTTTGAAATGCTGCTCCTTTTGAGGTTTTTCTGCAATTGGAAAGGTCCAAGATTTCATAAGAAGGAAGCCATGCCAGGGCTTTTAGGTCATGTTATAAGGAAAGGTCTTGACAAGAAGATCATGAAATATTCAGGATGGCAGTTTTCAAATCCACAAAGTTTCACTGAGAAGCTTGGTGGTGCCTTTATATTATTTCAGACAGATTATGAGTTAACAGTTACAGGAAATCAGAAATCATGTCCTCCTTCCCCTCCTCCTCACCCCACACCTGCCACACTTGTGGATAGGACAACCTATACCAGGATCAAACGTTTTTTTCTCTTTGTGAACCCCACGCAGAACATGTGTGTGAGGATAATTAGTTTTCTCCACCAAAGGTGGCAACTGTTTTCAGAAAGCCAAACTGGCACTCTCTTTTCCCAAAAATGAAAGCACATGGCTTGAACTATTTGGAAGCAAATAGCAGCAAGGAGTCTTTATTTGAGAGTTGGCCTGGCTTCTATTTCACTTTGTAGACCATGAGGACACTTATGTAGTAAAGAGAAAGCACTGAAGCGCTGCAGTTATGCAGGCACGCAGGGCTTTGTTCTGGGCACACACACAAGACCAGGTTCACCCTAAAATGAAGGAGTGATGGACAGAGGAGCGCATCGGATAGAGCATTTTATGTTTAAATTCAGAGGATATATATTTTTTGTGAAAACTGGGTTTTCTGCTTTGCATCTGTTATGCCATCATTTTGCTTTTTTTCTTTGTATACATTTCTGTTTTCCTTGGCCACAATATAAATGAAATCCAATCCTCCCTCTGACCCCCCTCTGCCACCAATTGACAAACCCTTACTGACAAAAAGCAAAAGTCCAATAGTCCCATATTATTGGGGGTAAGGTGAGGTGGAAATTATGCTGTTAAAAGAAACCTGACAGGAAATGGTGATACCATTGAATGGAACTCAGTTAGCATTTCCTTCATGCCACAGCTAAGTTGACAGCCAACACGTTTGTTCCTGTTGGAGAGGAAAAGAAGCTTTTGAGTCACACCAGTATCACAAGAAAAAGGCTCAAAGATGGTCAGTGTTAGGACAAAGAGGTGAGTATTTGACTGACCCCACAGTACAAGAGTCCAGCACCCTGAGCAGGCATATGATAAAAAGAACCTTAACAAACAGAGAATGTTGCCTGGACATTGACTACAGTGGCTAAATCTTCTTTATGAAGAGTAAATGTTTCTCTGGCCCTCGTGTATTTAAAGTGAAAATCATCCTGACAGTTTAATCTCTAGATTTTTTCCCTAGACTTCTTTCAGACTCTGAAGGTAAGCACCATGTATTTCCTATCACAAATGGAAACTGAGCTATGTTCCAGGAGATTATCCTGTGTAAACACTCAGGCAGAGAAGCCGGGCACTTACTGTCTTGCATAAGTTCATCTGATCAACTTATCAACTGTAATGCAGCAAGTCTTTATGCCTCCTTCAAGTGTTGTCAGACACAGAGGAATGGGAAGTGGGGCGCAGAGGGAGAAGAAGGTAAATACGGCAGTTAGAATACAGCGGTCTGCACTATAGGGATTGGGGCACATTTTGAGAAAACAAAACTGAAAGTTCACATTTGACACCTGCTCTTTGCTACCCCCTGCTTTCTAGGATAAAGATGTCCTGTTACCAGGGAGTAATGAAAGATATACAGCATTCCTGCAACTTACTAAGAAACTGAGAACAGCAAAAAGCAAACAAAATGGAGACTCTACAAGCACCACCCCCCAACCCCCAGCATGAATACATTTGTTATTCTAAGATCCATCTGGAAAGAGAGCAAAAATCACTTGCAACCTACAGATTCAACAACTTCTGCATGAAGGAACAACAAAACTTCAGTATAAGCGCGCCATAAAAAAATGACATAATTTTAAAATACTCCGAAGATACAAAGAGTCTTTTAAAAATATGTTCTGAAATATTCTTAAAAAGGAAGGGGACAATTAGTCTCTTCTAAGTATTATTTTAAACAATGACTTCCTTCATTTAGAAAAACCTCCTGCTTCTATTTCTGGTTGGCAATCTCTTTTCCTGCACTGGAACTCCAAGAGAAGTTTACTAACGTCCAAGTACTTACAAACCAGAAGGCCGATAATGCCCCATTCCCATCCCCTCTAACTTCCATCTTTTTTAATAAAAAAGCCACTGTAGGACTTTTAATTGATGGAAACTGAATAAATAGTTGTATTTATTTCCCACATGGCAAAAAGTATGGAAAAGGGCACAATCCCTATCATCTGGTATTTATCTGATGGATGGAAAGTTTAACAAGAAATATAAAAAGGCACATACGAAGACATTTTAAATCTGGAAAGAAAAGAGTCACAAAGAAGGGGGAGGGCTGAGGAAGAAAATATTAACTGTCTGAAGGGAAGAATGAAAGAATTCCTAAAGATCATGTAGTTTAGGAAACTGGAAATAGAATAATTAGGAAAAGTTGTTACTTGGAATTATATCTGTCAATTTTATTCAAATGATAAAGTTATAACAGGGGGAGAAATCCCTTTTCTTTGTACTGATTTATATCACTAAGGAAGGTTTCTCTGACATCCATTCAAGTCAGTTCTGAAATATGTTACAATATAATATTGATAGGCACTAGAGGAAACAGACACCAAATATTTTTAATTATGTAGAGGAAACAAGCTTTAAAGCTTGTTAAAGCTTTAAAGAGGAAACAAGTTGCTAGAGGGCATTTGGTAGTTGCTTTCCCATCCTCACTGCCCCATCTCCTCTTCCCAACAGCCCTGGCCTCCATTTGGCAATCCATGCTAGGCTGACAGCATTCTAGGTCTAGCAAAGGGGAACTGCGACCTAGGCTAAGGCCACTGGTGCATACCATCGTCTCAGCCTCGATACCTACAGAATTTTTGGACAAGGTATATTCAAATGAGGTAAGTATCAAGGCCCACACAACCACGATACCCAGATTCTTTACTGGGAAACCAAGTTTAATACTATACCTATTTGAATACACTTTTGAGCCCTGAACTGAAAATGTGTATGTGTTTGTATGTGTATTTTGCAACAAATACTCTAAGCATATGCATGTATTTCAATTTTTACCTTTATACCTGAGAGAAGAGTTTACAAAAATATTAATCTCTGTTTGGTTTTCCTGTTTACTCTCCCGTATTACAAGAAGGCCCTTGTGTTCCTTTGCTTCAGGGGTGTTCCTGTATCATGCTTTAAGTAGATGTTGCCAGAGACACCCTCACCCCACCCCCACTCTTCCTGGCTTTTGTTTACTTGGGGAGCTGGGTAAGGGCTTTGAAGGTAAGGTGAGGGCCCAGGATTCTCAGAAGCAGTCAAGGTAAGTAGGTGGGAGAATCTGCTCCAAAGTGAAAAGGAAAGGCCTGCCTGGAGTAGCGAGGACTCAGTTGGAATTCCCGGCAATACCAGGGGTGCGGGTGGGTGGGGAGCGAGAAGCCCTTAACAGGAACAGCTTTGTAGGGCCCCTCAAGAGGCCATATGGGCCAAGATCCCCGGCCTACCTGGGGGAAGCAGAGCAATCACCTGCTTTCAAGGGACCATGTGGCATCAACATAGGGTGCATCAGTAGTGGCCAGTGTCGACACAAATCCAGAGGACCCCCTCCAAATGTCCTGGATTTCCCCAAGGCCCTGGTGGGGCCTCAGTCATGAGTGAGATAGGATTCCTTTCTTTACTAAGGATTGGTTAGATTTAGATTTACTTCAACTCTAAAAACAGACAAACAAATTGATGTGAAATTTCTTTCATCTGCATCATAATGGAATAACATTCACACCTGCTACATATGTTTAAATGTTTAAAAACTCAAGTTACTGGGGCAGAGTTACTGTTCCTGCTTTGGGCTTTCATCAGGAGATGCAGCTGTGGAATTGCTGAGAGTGGGAGGGGCTGGTTATATTCAGAATCCTGATCTCTTAGACAGACTCACTGATGCCTGGACAGAACTACGGCAAGGTGGGGCAGATAACTCTTAGCGATCACGTGGGGTGGCCAACTCCTACATTTCACAGAGAAGGCAACAGAGTTCCCCAGAGGCCCCCAATTCAAGTCCAAGTTGCCATATATTACAACAGTGTTTCCCAAGCTTCAATCCTCATGTACTAGAGTCATGATTCATTTGCCACATCTGTGTACCACCTGTACTAATATTTACCAAATACTTTTCTCCATGTGGATTCATTTTTATTGCTTAAATAAATGTATCTTCACCCTAAACAACAATATCCATGAAACCACAAGTTAGGTGTGTGTACATATATATTCGCACACAGATTTTTCAACTGGCATTGAAATACACACTATAATGCAAAGTTACAAAAGAACAAATGTTCATCTGTTCACTGCCTAAAATTATATCATGCTACACCAAGTGGCCTAATTTACCACAATTTGGGAAACCCTGTGTAACATGCAAATCTGTAAGGATTATGATTGTTCTGGGTATTCTGATTGCATTTTCTCTTCCCTTATACCTTAGTTTCCAAACTTTGATAACTGTCTGATGATGACAGATCTGAGTATAAAATGGTACCGAGAGAAAGTGAGAGAGAAATAAGGGGAAGAAAGAGGGAGCATAAGAGAAAGAGGAAGAGATGGAATAAGAAGAGAAGCAAAAGAGGAGAGAGAAGAAAAAGAAAAGATGCACAGAGGAAAAATTCAAACAAAAATATTAATGACCTAGGAACCTCTGTATTTGTGTTATGTGTGTGTGATCACGTCAGGAAGCCTGTTCATCAAAAACTTGGTTACTTCATGACGGAGGCAATTACACAATGCTGGTCCCAAGCATAAACTGAAAAATGGGAAATAATTTTGCTCTAATCCTCTAGATTCTTTCAGGGCCCCTTGTAGTTTGTTCTGCCACTTAATCTTTGCCTTTTTGTTCCTTGGAGAATTACAACTGCATAGCCAGCTCTCCTTCTACACCTTTACCACTTACCTCCCTTATCAACTCAGGAAGAAATCTCTGCAAAACTCTTCCTCTGGTCACTGATCTCTGGGAACCAAATCCATTAAGATATTTCTGATCCTTACTCATTGCTATTTTGAATGTCTGGTGCACAGGAAGGAACCGATAAAAATAGAATCACAATACCCTTACCGCCAAAGTAGCAAAGGGGCTGATTAAGATTGATATCTGGATAAATATACAATAGCAGGTTCTACAATTTAATAGCTGTTGATAGAAATAGAAGAGTATAGTTTGCACAGACTGTATATGATGGTGCATTTGTTTCCTTTCCATGTACTTCTTTCTTAAAATAGGCCTCTCTCTTTCTAATATTAAAAGTAGTATAGAATGGTGATAATAAGTAACAGTTAATATTCATTGAGTACTTATTATATGCCAGGCACTGTTCTAGGAACTTTACATGTGCTCATCCAATTCCCACAACAAACAACTTACTAAGAAAGCGTGGATACTATTCTTGTTTAATAGACGAGGAAACTTGGAATCAAACATGTAGTAGCAGTAGTACAGAGATTCAAATCCAGTCCTGCTTCTCCAATAGGTATATTAGCATAACAGTTACTTGAACTTAGCCTTTCTTCTCTACAGTTAGAGGTATCCAACGTGCAGGTTGCCATGGGGACTGAAGGAGATGTATGCAAATCCCTTCACAGAGTATCTGCCACAGAGCAAGTTCTCATACCCAGTGCATTATCAATATCATCATCATCATGATTGTTCCTTCTTCCATATCCTCCACTGATTAGAAGGCAGATAGTCTCTTGCTCCCTCTTGCTGCACCTAGAATCTGATGATATAAAACAAGTCTAGTGCAGTGAAAGGAGCATGGCCCAATCCCTATAATCTCTTCAAAGAAAGGGGCTGGGGCTCATTTTCAGAGTGATTGTTACTTTGTCCTGGGGGTTACCCAGAGAGCTCCACAATGGAATGCCTTGGAATTATGTCTCTTGACCAGCAACATTCAATCTGCTCACTGTTTGGAATCACCTGAACTCAAAAGGCCCTTCTTGCCTGTTAGTGGTTATATATTCGTCCTGTTGCTTAAATTCCTTTCGTTGTCTCTTTTACTCATTCTATCTACTTTTATTTTAGCATGTTCTTTTATATAATTTTATTACTTAATTTCATTTTAACATTTCACTTCTAAGATACAAACAGAGTGGTCTGTCATGAAGTGGGCACCTGGGTGGACGATTCATGATTCAAAGGTACGGTTTAGAAACCATCTTCCTTAGCTTACCTCTACACCATTGATCCCACACGGTCCTGAAAGCAAAGGAGCACCCATGGTGAACAGCAGGCACCATGCAAAAGTAGCCTGTCGACATCCTCATTAATGCTTACATTCTTAGCTTTAAATCATCTGTGCCCTGAGCTAGCTGCATCTACACCCCAAAAATCTCTCACCCCCCTCACAGCTAAGGACCTGGTAGCTTATTTCTACTTTCAGATTCACCTTGCTACTTGAGTCTAACTCCTGCTACCTGATCTCTGGTTTCAGTGGCTGTTTCTCTCCTTGATTCTTCAGCCAGCTCTTCTGCCTCTATTTATCCTGCCTAGATAAGTTTTCAACCTCTAAGACTCTACATGAACAAGCCACCAAGGATAATGGCTGAAGGAAGCCTGTAGGATGCATCACCTAGAAAGGGTGTCCAGCAACATCCCAAGCAAATAACTGACTGTCTCTCAAAATAGCAGTTCTTGGGAAAAGACTCTGTTTTCCCAAGAATTTCTTGTGTCCAAGAACATCATGGTCAGGTTACTGAAATCCTTTAATCCTAGTCAGCAAGCCAGAAATCTAATCTTAATTTCTCCCGTGCCCTGAACCCATTAGTGCTATATCTTTCAATTCTATCTTTTCACAATGTCTTGAATCTTTCCTCTCCTCCTCATCTCCCCTGGCATTCTTTTAGGGAAAGTCCCCAGCATCTTGTGTGGGGACAATTACAACATTTGGGATCAGTGCTCCCAGGCTTCTCTCCTTGCCTACTGCCTCCATTTTTAGTCTACACTGCTGCTGGAGTTCTTTCCAAACAATAAATATAGCCAAATAATTCTACTTAAAACATTTCCAATGGCTCACCAGAACCAAAGCATAGAGTCCAAACTTTCTCAGCTGGTACATTAGGCCTTTTATGGCCTTCTTATTGTAACAGCTTATTCTAGGTTTATGAAATTGCCTGCTATTCCGGAAATTCTTAATTGCTTCTATTCATTACATGTGCTGCTCTTTCTGCCTGAAATACCCTTCCTTACACAAATTCTTCTCTGTCTTTGCAAAGCTTTTCCTTACCCAACCAGGCTGAATCAGGTGTTCCTCATCTCTGTCTCCAGTGTAAGCTTAGAAAATTAGCAGTAGCACTTGTGACAATTTGTTAAATGTTCTGCTTGTGTTTCTCTTCAGTAAGACACTTATCTGAATCTTGAGAATCAGTATTTCGTTTTGTCCATTCTCGTATTCCCAACACCTAGGACAGTGCCTGACATTAAGCAGACATTCAATAAATGTTAGCTAAATGAATGAACAAATGAAACCTAAGATATCGTAAAAGTACATTTCAACTATTGAGGCAAAGGCAGGGGTTCAGGAAGTATGCCCATTGGGTGTAAATTTCCCCTAATTTGCTTCCCTTGTTTCATAAGACTAAGAATCCAGTGCTCTCAGAAGGATAACTAATCGATTTAAAGTACAGATTGAGGTTAATATCTATAAACCTCATGCAACCAAATGACAAACAGTGCTTTTTTTTTAAGGTTCAGATCAAAGTGTGATTTTTATCAATCCCAGATATGGTGCACACAATTCATGGACTGCATTTGGGTACTTTAACAGATTATGTTCAAGCCTCTCAAATTAAGTCTGAAAGTCAAGAGAGGAGAAGACCTCTAACGCATTTTATTATTATTTTTTTTTATCTAATGCATTTTAGAATGCTATGATCCAAAAGGGATTTTCAGCGAGATGCTCACCAGGAGGCTTCATGCTTTTGCTTATATTTGCTAGGAGTCTCCAGAACGTTCTTCCTTTCAGTACTCTGAAAGACCTGACAGTGTATGTGGCTTGTAATCACCTGAATGGCTTTTAAAATGCATCTTTTTTTCCCCTTAATTGAAGTAAAAAAGTTCCTTAGAATGTAAGCTCCATGAGGGCAAGAAACACAGCACTTTTGTTCACTGTTATATTCTCAGAATTTGGGGTTCACTAAAATTTGTTCATTGACCCACTGATGCACAGTTCTCTGGAAAAGTTGTTTCAGTATATTTTTCTAAATTCTCTAACTTTTACAGATAAGCTCCATATACAATATTAGTCATTTGCAGGCACAAACTACCTTTAAAGGAAAAGATAAAGGAAAAAAATGTTCAGTTTCACAAATTTTGGGAAAAAAAAGAGTACAAAGAAAAAAATTAAAATCCTACATTCCCACCAACTGGAAACTGTCCTTTAATATTTTGCAGTTAGTTTTGGCCCCAACACTAGGTTGGGATGATACCTTACTTTTTTCATTACACAATCTCCTAAAATAAACTTTTTTTTTTCCAAACAGAGGATTGTGTCCCATTACTAGGTTATGAAATTAATTTTCTGGTTCATGACCAGCCCTTAAAAAATGGAATAGAGCAGAATAAAAAATATTAAGTGTATTTTATGTACAAAGGGTAAGTAGGCTCTATGAAATTTCTGTTTCAATTAAAAGTTTGTATGGACTTACTTTTGGTATGGAACAGATTTTTTTTACTATATGTTGTGGTCAAAAAGTTTAAAAGCCACTGTTTCAAAAATTATCATTAAAAATTACATGGCAGTCTATCATAAAGATATTCTGTAATTTTAAAAGGTACCCCCTACTTCTGTTGGACATACAAATCATTTCCAATTTGTTTTGCTCTCCCTGATGAACATCTTACATTTAACTCTTTGTATATACCTCTTTTTTTGTTATGCAACTATATTCTCAGATTATTTCTGTAATCAATTTTTGTACCTCACAATAAAACTGTAACAGTTTCAGTTTTACTTTCTAATCTGATTTTCATTCTAACCATGAACATACAACCTCATCCTCCCATATGCACCAAGGCCATGATTCAAGGCTCCCACCAACAAGTTTCAATGGTAAGGGAGACAGGAAAATTCTTACCTCCACAGCCACCACCACTGTGCAGGCAGCTTCTAAGATGCTCTCAATGATCCTGCCTCTTGTAGTACATTTGTGTGTAATCCCCTCCTCTTTCTATGTGCTGGACTGGTGGCTTTCTTCTAATAAATGAAATATTGCAAAAGGGATGGGATGTCACTTTCAAGATCAGGTTACAAAAAATCTCTGTTTTCCATCTTCCTGGTGTTCTCTTGCTCTTTGATTCAAGCCAGATGCCATGAAGTGACCTGCCCTCTGGAGAGGCCCATGTGACAAGGAATTGAAGGCCACAGGCCAACAGTCAACTAGAAACTGCAAGGAAAGGAGGCCCTCAGTCCAACAACCTACGAAGCACTGAATCCTGCCAAGAAGCACTTGATTGACCTTGGGAGTGGAATCTGTCCAAGTCAAGCTGTGAAAGGAGACCAGAGCCCTGGACAACACCTTGATTATGACCTTGGGAGAGAAACCCTGAGCCAGAGGACCTATCTAAGTTATGCCTTGGTTCTTGGCCCACAGAAATGGTAAGATAATAAATGCTGTTTTAAGCAACTAAATTTTGTGATATGTTGCACAGCTGTAGATAACCAGAATAGCCACATTGTCAGAGTTTCTGATTGCTGGGCCTCATATAAAGAAAGGAAGGCATCTGCCTTTCCAGAATTTTCAATTCATCATCACCACCACCCACTGTGGAGAGTCTTTGTAGCTTCCAGTGCTACAGGCAAAGGAATCAAAAGGAACAAATGGCCGTGTTCCGGGAAAACAAGACAAATTGGACCAGAAACAAAAATTGCATCCCTGGCAAGATTCCCTTCTTACCCTATCTTCTTAGCCCCATTTTGTGCATGTGTTTGGGGAAGGAGGCAACTGTTATTTTTGCCAGTGGAACATTCATTCCATCTTCTTGTAACAACACACCAATTTTCCTTTGAAACCTCATCCCATCCCACACTTTTTTATAATATATATACTTTATTTTTAGAGAAATTTTAGATTTACATTTATAGAAAAATTATACCAAAAGTATAGGGAATTCCCACATAACACCCCCCCACACACACACACAAAGTCATACAGTTTCCCTTATTATTAAAATCTTAGATTAGTGTGGTGCATTTGTTACAGTTGATGAACCAGTATTGAAGCATTTTACTAACTAAAGTGTAAAGTATACATTATGATTTACACTTTGTGCTGTGTAGTTCCATAGGTCTTGGCAAATGCGTAATGTCCCTATTTCATTCATAATTCAAGTGGTACAGGTAGGCTCTACTGTCCGCCTTGGCGCAGGAAGGAGCACAGAACTAGTCCTAACCAATCACAGCATTCCACTCTCCTTCCCACAATGACTGGTTCAGGAAGGAATATATAAATCAAGCTGAGTTAATTAGAAGCCCTAGATTGAATGTAAGGCTAAAATTGTCAGCAGCTACCATACAAGGCTGCCTACAAATGAAGCCAGCACCTAAAGACCCAGCCAAGAGATAGACAGATTCTGATATTACCATACGGGTATATGAAGCAAGCCATGCTTGATGTCAGTATTTCTCCTGGACTTCTAAATTATGTGAGCCAATATTTCCCGTTTTTTCCAGAAGTGATTTTGAGTTGGATCTCTGTTACTTGCAACCAAAGAGTTTTGACTAATACCCTCATTCTGGCTGTTGCTCCAAGAAAAATAATAATTTTTAAAAGCTGCATTACTTGACATTTTAGAGAATGATGCCAAATACAATTTGAATTTTTTTCCTGATAAAGCAGTAGCTTTGTACTTTACATTATGGTGAACTAGGTTCTAGAAAGGTCATTTTCCTACATCTAAGATGGATAGATAGGGAATATAGAATTGGTGTTGCTTTGTTTGTTTTAAAAAGTCTGTTTTAGAAGACTGGGGTTTCTTTCCATCTCTTTTCTCTCCTATGAAAGAAATAAGTGGCACAAAGATATCACTTAACTCCTTTTTTCCCTCTTCCCCCTTCTTTTTTCCACAAATATATACAGACAAATTGCATCAATAAAATGTTCAATGAAATAATCAAGTGCCAGAAGACTAAGTCAGTGCTATATCATTTTCTAAAATAAACTTTATTGGAACATAAGTTATGTACAATAATCTATATCCATTTAAAGTATACAATTTGATGAAATTTTACAGATGTAAATACCCTCTGCCCTAGTCCAAGCAACCACTGATATCCTTTATGTCACTCTAGATTACTTTTTGTTTTCTGGAATTTTATACAAATGAAATCATGCTTTATGTATTTTGTGTATGACTTTTTTTCACTCAGTATAAAGACTGAATATTTGATAGTGTTAAATCCTTCAAAATTTATTTTATTTTTAAAATTGCTTCTGGATATTTTTTCCTTTCCAAATAAATATCAGAATTATCTTGTTTATGTCCAAAAATCAAAATCCTGTGGAAATTTTGACCAGGATTGAGTTCAAAACATAGACCAATTTGGGGAGAACTGAACAATTCATAAACATGGTATAACTCTTAGCAATGTTACATTGTCTTTAGTGAAAAGATCCTCCACATCTTTTGTTATATGAATTCCTAAGAAATTTATGGTTTTGATTATTGCAAGTAAAATTGTTTTGTTTTAAATTGACTTTCCCGTTTATACTGCTAGTGTATAAACATAGAGTGGATTTTTGTACATTAACCCTATATCCTGTAACTTTGCTAAATTCATTTATTACTTCCAGTATTTGTTTTGTAGATTCCTTAGAATTTTCTACATTAACAATCACATCACCTGCAAGAAACAACTTTAATTTCTTTTACCATCTTTATTCCTTCTACATAGTTTTCTTGTTTTATTACACTGTCTAGGACTGCCAGTATAATTTTGCATGGAAATGTGAGCCTAGGAATCCTTACCTTGCTTCTGATCTTAAGGTGAAAGCATTCACTATTTCATAAGTAACGATGATGTTAACTGTAGGTTAGTTGTAAATACCCTTGTTTGTCACATTGAGGAAGTTCCCTCGTACTTCTACCTGCTGAGTTTTTTTAATCAAACTTATGTTGAATTTTTCAAAAACTTTCCCCGTATCTGTTCAAATGATGACATGGTTTTTCTCCCTTTATTCCACTAATACAGTGAATTACACTGATAATTTTGACTTTTTATTTTGGAATAATTTAAAATGTACAGAAGAGTTGCAAAAACAGTGCAAAGTTCAAAAGAGAACTTCAAGGTAGGCCCCATCCAGATACCCAGATGTACCAAGTTTTAATGTTTTGCCCCAGCTGCCATTTTATCCTATCTAACATTGATTTTTGAGTATCAAACCTATCTTGCACTCCTGAATAAATCCAAATTGGTAACAATGCATGAACTTTTTAATATATTGTTGGACTTGATTTGTAATATTCTTAAAGGAATTTTTGTGTCTATGTTCCATGAAGCACATTATTCTATAATTTTTTTTTTTTTTTTTTTGTTAATGTCTTTTTAGGCTTTGGTGTAACTCTAACACCGGCTTCATGAAATAAATTAGGAAGTGTTCCCCTCTCTTCTAATTTCTGAAAGAGTTTGTACAAAAGGTTGTGTTACTTCTTTGAATGTTTGATAAAATTCACCAGTAAAACCAAGTGGGCCTAGAGTTTTCTTGTTGGGAAGGTTTTATAGTTTAAATAGGGCTATTCAAATTTTTTATTCATGTTGTGTCAATTTTTTGATAAATTGTATTTTTCAAAATACGTGTCCATTTCACATAAATTGTCAAATTTTTTGGCATGAAGCTGTTCAAAATAGTCTATTTCTTTATAATATTCCTAGGATATGTAGTGATACTCCTCTTTCATTCCCTATATTGGTGATTTATATTCTTATTTTTTTCTTGATCATTGGTTAGAGGTTATCAATTTTGTTAATCTTTTCAAAGTTTTGGCTTTGGTAATTTTCTGTTTTCTATTTCATTGACATCTGCTTTTAATTTGGTTAATTCCTACATTCTACTTACTTTGTAGTTGCTTTGTTCTTTTTTTAGTCTTTTACAAGAGAGCCTGAGGTAACAAGATTGAGACCTTTATTCTTTTTCTGATCCATAAGCATTAAAGTTAAAAATTCCCCTCTAAGCACTGCTTTACCATTATCCCACAAAATTTAATATGTTTTAATTTCATTATGATTTAATTTGAAATAGTTAATTAATTCCCTTTGTGATTTCTTCTTTAACTCATTTAGAAATGTATAGCTTAATTTCCAAATATTTGGAGTTTTACTAGATATATTGTTATTAATTTCTAATAAAATTCATTGTTTAGGGAATATATGAATTTAATCCTTTTAGATTGAATTACTGAATTATTGAAGTTTGTTTTATTGTCCAGCAAATGGTTTATCTTGGTGAAAGTACCACTGTACTTGAAAAGAATGCATATTCTGTGGTTGCTGGGTAAAGTGTTCTACAAATATCAATTAGGTCAAGCAGGCTATAAAATTATTCAAATCATCTATGCTTTACTGATTTTTTGGCCTAGTTTTTCTATTAATTAATGAGAAAGTGATGTAAAAATATCCTATTATGATTGTGGAATAGTTTATTTCTACATTTGTCAATATTTACTTTGTGAATTCTGAAGGTCCAATATTAAGCACATACATATTTATGACTTTTATGTCTTTCTGATGAATTGATCCTTTTATCATTATGAATGTCTCTCTTTATCTTGGATTATACTCTTCTTCTCAAAGTATATTTTACCTGATATTAATACAGCCACTCCAGCCTTCATATACTTATCATTTTCCTGGTAAATCTCTTTCCAACCATTTAATATATTTGTGTCTTTGTATTTAAAGTCCACTATTATATTAAAAGTGTGTCTTTATATTTAAACTGTGTCTTTTGTAAAAGCATATAGTTGTTTTCTAATTCATTTGAGTAATTTCCGCCTCTTAAATTCATTTAATGCAATTATTCATATGGGTACTTTAGATTTAGATTTAGATTTAGGTCTACTTTTTAATTTCTTTTCTGATTGCATTTAACTTTTTGTTCCTCTGTTTCCATTCCTGCCTTCTTTTGTATTATTTGAAAATTTTAAAATTCCATTTTAACTATTGACTTTTTAGATATACCTCCTTTATATTTGTATGAGTTATTTGTAATATTACATAATATTATATAATTATATAATAAGTAATATATATGCAGTATGTTTTTAGTTGTTTTTCTAGGGATTGCATTATGTAGACTTTACATTTCAAAGTCTATATAGAATTAATACTGTACCATTTCACATCAAATGTGAAACTCTTACAACCATGTAGGCTCCTTGCTTACTTTATGATAAAACTCTCCTACGTATTACATGAATATATGCTAAAAGCACAAAGGCATTATAATTTTTGCTTTAAACAGTTTATGTGTTTGAAAGAAATTCAATGGGAAAAATAGGTTTTAACATTCACTCTACCTTAACCATTTCTTGTGCTCTCCATTCATCCCTGAAGATCCGAGTTTCCCCTATGGTATCATTTCCCTTTATCCTGAAGACCTTCCTTTAGTATATCTTGGGGGGTGGGTCTGGAGGCAATAAATTATCTTTGATACCTTTATATAAAAATATTGTCATTTTATCTTTATTCTTCTGTTTCCACAAGATGTAGATTCCTGAGTGTACAAAATTTTTTTCTTTCAGCTCTTTATAGAAGTATTTCACTTTCTTCTGACCTCCCTTGTTTCTGATAAGAAGTCTAAGATCATTTTAATCATTGTTTTCTGTATATAATTTGCTGTTTTAATATGGCTTCTTTAATTATTGTCTTAATTTCTCTGGTTTTCAGCAGTTTGACTATGAGGTTCCTAAGCATGGTTTTCATCATATTTTTCCTGTTTGGGTCCACTGAACTTCTTAAAGTGTAAACATATCTTTCATCACATTTGGAAGGATTCTGGCCATTATTTCTTTAAATAACTTTTCCCCTGCCTCATTCTCTTTCTCCTTCAAATTTCCTGTTGTTATACCTTCTGGTTTTATCCTATAGGTCCCTAAAGCTATTCATTATTTTTTCTATCACTTTTCTTTCTCTTCTTCAGATTGCATAATTTCTATTAGTCCACCTTTAAGTTCATTCACTGTTCTCTCTGTTAGTCCATTCTGCTATAAACCCATTTAGTGTATTATATATTCAGAAATAATTTTCAGTTCCAAAATTTCCATTTGCTGCTTTATTTTAGGTTTCATTTCTAATACTCTCCAACTTTTTATTATTATAAAAGCACTTTCTTTCTCTTAACCTAGCTAAATTATAAGAACTGCTTTAAAATTTGCATCTTATAATTCAAGCATCTGCATCATCTCAAGGTTGACCTTTGTTGACTGTTTTCCCTTGACAGTAGTAGGTTTCATTTTCTGGCTCTTGGTATGTTGAATGATCCTGGATTTTTAATGCTATGTTATGGAGATGCTCAATTTGGTCATATTACTCTGAAGAACGCTGGTGTTTTGTTTTAGCAAGCAATTAATTTGGTTAGACTCTAAACTCTAAACTCTGTCATGTCTGATGGGCAGTAGCTTAGTTTTCAATTCAGGTCTTTCAACATGCCCTAGGTAGGCATGGATCAGGGGTCAGCCAAAGACTTTAGCAGAGTTCATACAGAGTTTGACGTTCCTCTTATTAGGCTCTCTTTTCTTCTGGGATTCTACCTTACTCTCTGGTGGTCCCAGTTACTATGAGCCCTTCAAATGGTACCTCCTACCCAAAAGAGTACAGGCTCTCTATTGGAATGTTATTTACCCCATACTACAACTCTACCCAACAGTGGTTGCCCTCAGGGCAAAATCACAGAACTGTGAAACCCATAATGCCAGTTGCTTCCTCCCAAGTTTCAACTACCCTTAAAAATCTGCCTGCTACTGCTTACTCTCCAAAGCCCTCAGGTAGCTATTTTTGTGTGATTTTTCAGAGTTTATAGTTATTCACAGGAGGTTCAATCTGTTAGGAGCTTACTCCTTCATAAATAAAACAGAACTTCAGAATATCCTTTTTATAAGGTTCAAAGCCAAACCCAATAATACGTTATTTTCATATGTGTGTGTACACACATGCATGCTGTGCAAACAATTAAGTAAGTAAAGGAATGATAACAAAATTCAGACTAATGTATCTCTGGTGAAGGAAGGCAGGGTATGAGATGGGGAAAAGCATATGAGTAGATACAAATTATTGTCAATGTTCTAGTTCTCTGACTGGGTGTGGGCTAATGGATGCTGGCTATATTATTCATAAATGGTTAAATAAACGATAGACCAATGATGACAGTGTGTCATGAACCAAGAACTCTGAATAATAGAATTCTGTCCACCCGAAAAGGAATATTCACTGAGTCCTCATCTTGTTTAGACTCCTGACAATTCTCAAAACCAACAATTCACAATGTCTTATGAACTGGGTAAAGATTTATGAGAGTCAATTATAGGAAATATTTAAGGACCATTCAAATTTAGCCACATCTTAGAGATACGGTTAGTAATGAGAAATGCTCCTAAGTAATGTTGCTGTTTCACGTGACAATAAAAGGACAAAACAAGCAATGCATGTGTCTTTGCTCTCAACACATACAGGCTGGCTGACTGAGAAAGGAAAAGATTCTTAAGGTTTAGGAGTAAAGAACAAGAGCGATGCGAAAGTAAGGATGTTGCTGCATTCTCAAAGCAGAAGGCTCCAGCTTGTTTGCCTAAAAACAAATCCACATGGCAAGGACCATGGGACATTTTCCCAGAGGGAACTGGACAAGAAGGCTCTCTGTTCTTATTATCTTAACCTATGCAGAATGGAGCCCAGAGACTATGCCTGAGGGAGAGAGAGCACACTGGCCAAAGGGTGGAAAAAGTGATGCAATCAGAGAACTCTTTCCCATCTCTAATTTTATGACTCTCCATAAAAAGGAAAGCAATTTCAAACCACTTCAAAATAAAATCATGGAAGACATGGTTTGGAAGACTGGACCTGACAAGAAAGAAGTTTGTAAAGATTTATTTTTCTGGTTGATAATTACATACAATGCTAAAAGATACTTCCACCTGACTACTGTTTCATAACAAATAGAAGGCAATTTATTTTTTTGAGAAAAGCAAGGTAATTTTTCTGGGAATTGGGGACAGGAAAAAGTGAATTTATAAACAATATTACTCAAAATAAAAGCCAGTTCAAAAGTGTGAAATCATGTTTAGTTTTTAATTTCTCGGGATATTTAAAGAGAACGAAAACCAGAACGATCTCTTCCACCTGCTTACTACATGATTTGATTTGAAGTGCACTCCTGAAGGCACCCTCTAAAAGAAAAAACTATTAGATTTGCCTTTCTTTTTCTTATTTGCTTCATTAATAGTAAATTATATGTATTTTCTGAAGTCAAGGAAAAAGATTCTATCAATTACTTTCACCAACACAGGCCAAAAACACATTAAAAAAACTGCTGCCTTTTAAAAAGGTGCACTTTTTAAAAAAGGAACAGAAAGAGAAATTTGCTAATTGCTCTAAAATTCAAATCACCAATCAACTGAACACCACCAATGGGTAAGTAAATAGGGCATCTTTGGGGGAAAGAAATTCTAATTATGTGGCAAGCTCAGTGGCACCCAAGTTTACGTCACTAGCAGATTCTGATAAGATATGCACTAAAGGAATTATGCCTGGACTGTTTCAACCAGGAGGGTGTTTGTGTAATGTTGGTATTTAGCTGTGACCTAAAGGCCAGCAAAGGTCAGGCTGGACAAAGCAGCACCTAATGAATCTGCTAGTGTCTGGGGTGACAAAGCCACAAAGCCTTTCAAATTAGCAACTGAATCCTAACACTCATTAGTGATTATATATGCAAGGCCTGCAACTTAAGCCCTGACTAGCAAAAACAGTGTAGATGCTCCTTCACATACACACAAAGGAAATAAATGATATACAAAAATAAAGAACTAGAACTTTAAAATGTCTTCCCATGACATTTTGACATTTCTTCCTTTCTTTTTTTATATTAATAGTAGAATCACAGTGTCCTTAACTTCCAATTTAATACTAAAATAATTACCATCACAACGAAAATGAGACTTTCCTTTTTTTTTTTTAATCGAGGAAGGTCTAGTCAGAAATTGCTTCTGCTAAGTTCCATGCAAGACATAATATACTCCTGTTAACTAGCAAAACCAATAAATCAAGCTGAAGCACTTATTAAAGTATCTTACAGCACTAAATTTATCACCAATGACAAATTTAATTTGGGACTCTGACAGTTTGCTCCTTGCATATACTTCAACTATTTCTTTTATTTTTTTGGTTGAGGGAAGGCAGTTATTTCACCAGAAATGAATGCTGAATTGTGCCAGAAATTCTTAGAGATGTAAAGGCAACTTCCAAGAGAAAACTGTTATTCCTAGAGTTACTGTCCCTAGGAAAAGTTCTGCATTAAAATTATTTTCCAGAGAACGCTATTCTCCACACATTAGTTAGGAGAATTTTAAAAATGGTGATAATGAGCATTTTACAAAGCAATTTATAATCATCATTCAGTTAACCCACACTGTCTCCACAGGTAGGTTCTGTTTGTCCCTTGATAATGACAATAAGAAAATTGAGATAGTTTCCCCACATAGGTAGAATAATTTTAATCTTTGGCAAGGCAGTTTGGCACTAAGCAAGTGTGGAAAGAAAAAAGAATAAGAAAATTCACAAAACTGGTGGGTCTTATATTGTAGCTAAAAGAATATTGTCTCCATTTTAAGCAACAAAAAAAAAATTATATTTCAAATACACATATTATCCGCAAGCTTTGACAACCATGCTTTAGGCTATATGATATGAATAATACTTTATTTTCTGTTCCAATTAATTGCACAGTTGCGTAATTTATTGTACACCATGACCAGGAAACACAAAAGTTATATTTTCTACAAACTTTCCCTTCTCCTCAAATGTACCTCTAAAATTCTACATTAACATTTTCCTGCTGTTTTTGCAACAGTATTTTCTTTCTTGACAATGCAATCAGCATACAAACACCAAATTTCATCCCCTGGTCCCGTGTACTGCAAACAGGCAGCCTGAACTGCAGCCTGACAGGGAGAACACATTAAGCTCTTGAACAAAAGCATCCAAGTCAACCTGTTTTGCAGACTGATTAATAGAAACAAGCTCAGAGGACTAATCACAAATCGAGCCCTGTTTTGCAGATTAACAGAACAAAGACACACTAGAGGAAGGGAGGTTACAGCACTGGAATACAAATAAGTAAAGGTAAGCACCAGGCTTTCCTTGACTCAAGTCACGTCTGGTAGAGCCAGACCCAGGGACCACTGTTCCCGCGTATCACATTCAGGGATAAATCAAACTGCAGTACCAGATAGGTCTGGGTTATATCAGCCAACCCAGCACCACACGAGCCATCTAGACTGTGGCTCCTTAGCAGAGTCTGATTTAAAGAGGAAGCAAAGACATTTGAATGAATGAAGAATGAATAAAGCACGGCTCTGGGTGTTTGGGGGACTCTCCATTTCAGCCAGGCAAGCCATTGCACTTGTGGATTAGGACAGACACTTCCACCTGCCATCTTTTGCAATGGCCTGTTAATCATTTAATCTGGCATCTGTGAAGTGTGTGCATATGTGCAGGCCCAAATATACAAACAAACTTTATACAAACCACTGTATAAAGGCAGATTAAGAGTCAATTTCCAAATTACACAGGGATGCCTATATTTCATGACTGGAGAATGTGAACTTCCTGTTTTCCCTGATGGAAAAAAGAAATTTACCCACTCTAAGAAAGTAACAAAAATCCTAGGAAAGTAGAATGAAAGGAAAAAAAGAACACTTATAACCCTCATTACTCAGAGCAAATCACTATTCTACTTGTGATGTATTTTTTCCCAGATTACTTTTTCTAATATATTTATACACATTTTTATATTGCTATGGTCCCTCTAAATATTTTTCGTGGAGTTATGGCTTTTAAAATTGCTTATTGTTAAATATAATAAGGAAAGTATACCATTGCATTTTGATGGCTGACACAAATTCTTTGAATGGCCAAAACCATGAATGTGCCAATGTTTTACTGGAACTGTAAAATCTCCATCTTTGTTGAGTATCTAATGAAAATGAAGAGAGTTTGCATAGCTTGGGAGACATAATCTTTAGGAACTGATATTCCTAGTTCTTATATGTTTTTTACCCTTGATGATTTCCTGCACTATTTTCCCTTCATCTTTCTTTTTCTAGTCTTACTTGTGGAACTCTAGAAAGAAAAAAGCCTTTTAGGTCTAGTACAGAAAAAAAAAGAAAGTATATGAGTCAGTATTTTCAGAGTGGGACAAAAAGAATAGATTTTTTCTGGTATATTTATACTCTGCTTTATCAATAACCCCATTATTCTGTTTATTGCCACAATCACCAAAGCAAAAACACATTCATAATGGAAACTCATAAATATCAACAGTTACAAAGTCTCAGAACTAATATTAGAGTATTGCTAATGTAGTTTATAGGATAGCCAAACTTCAAAATTTCCTAAGTGATCCTATTTCTGCTAGGTGTTTTAGATCAGAAGATAATTCTTACAGCAAATAACCTGAAAAACTAATACCCTCCTTGGTATCAGATTTCCCATTAGGGTAATACTGAACAGCTCATACAGTGTTTGAAAGTAGGAAAGCACTCCATTCCCTGAAAGTTCCCTCACCTTCCAGGGACATCCCTCCGAAGCTTGTGACCCCACAGAATTTGCCTCCAGTTAGAGCTATATAAAAGCACGAAGGTCAGACACAGCAATACACACACACACACACACACACACACACTAGTGGGTTTCCCATTTTCTTCTCATTCTGATGTTTCCAACAGGTAAGTATTTTTCCCTTCAGAATTGTATCTTTTTAAGAGAGGCTGAATTTGGATAAGAAAAGGAGCTAGGACTTTGCTGTTCAGCCTGAAAACACTGGACGCAGTAAGGAATGTTTAGTAACAGGCATCATCAGCGTTGCCTAAAATCCTCATCTCAAATGTTTCCTATATCATTTTCTTTAAATAATATAAAAGTAAAACCCAAGAACAAGCCCTATGAGGTTTTTAAACAAAAACGCTTTCCACAATTTTTCACCTTCAAATCATAACGACAAAGGAAAAGAACAAAAGTTAAGAAGTGGGGAAAAGGAGAGAGCTTATTACAGCTCAACAGCATATTCCCAACTAGTTATACAATGACTTTTCCATCAAAAATTTCTGGTTAGGATCTTTAATTTTCTTCTGAATAGATCATAGAAAGAAGTGTTTTTTCTATTGATGTTTGATTCAAAATAAAAATAGAAGCCTTGATTATGGTTAATGATTTGGGGGTTGGACTTTAAAATCATTAGTACAATATTTTTTAATTGTTTCTATCTTTGACAATCCTCTTTCTACAACCATTGTATGCCACGGTACTCTCTTGCAGCTCATGAAGTCTTGTGTGGCATAGAAAGTCACTACACTCTACTGGATTCAGTTTTAAGATTGATAATTTCCAGAATTTCCATATATACAATGGCTTGAAATATAGTGAGAAAAATAAGTAATTTCTCATTTATTAAGCCAGTCAGGAATCACAGGTACTGAGTGTTATGTGCAGTCATTTTATACTGAATGAATAAAAGTAGTGCAAAACCAGTTTTAGGAAAGAATGGAAAATCGGTGTGTCAACTCTGACCTTTCTTTTTCTTTATAAAGATCATTGGCTTTACCTAGTCTTCAGTGTTGATTTACTATAGGTTCACATGAACTTTTAGCCCCCTTTTATTTAACATGATCTATCCTAAATTCACCATGTCAAGGAACTGGACTTAAAAGTATCTAAATTAACCAATATCACCGGCACCTTCAGATTCTGTCTTGGGAAATTTTATCCCGGGAAGATCCTTAATTTAGGTTTCTTCTTAACCACCTCCTCTAATTTGCCCTTATACACCACATGCTTCTTTTCTCATTGCCCTTTCATTTCAGTTTTTGCGGTTTGGACATTATTAGTTATAGTAAATATATCTGCAATTTAACCAAATTGATCTTGTCTAATATCTGGGCCAAACAGTCTTCCCGAGTGATTACACATTTGCAGCTCACATTCTCTGCTCTTTGAGAAATGCATGAACACAACAAAGAACTCTTATTTCTGAATGGATTTATTCTGCTAACCCAGAGCTTTTCAAATTTGCCATTCACTTCCTGTTTGACAGCCCTCGTGGAACATTCCGCATTCAATATACTCACCACCAACATTATCTTTATTTTATCCTGGGTGAAAATACACTGCCAAGCATTACTCATACATTTAAAATGACTTTCCATGTAAGTGACCTTAAAAATGCCCTATATGTCTTTATAACAGAGTCATCTATTCACTCTTCCATGCCTTTTGACCAAATGCAGCTGATATATAGGGGCTCCCTTCCTAAATGGTTTTCCACTGTATTAGTTAGCCAAAGGGGTGCTGATGCAAAATACCAGAAATTGGTTGGTTTTCATAAAGGGTATTTACTTGGGGCAGGAGCTTACAGACACCAGGGCATAAAGCCTAAGTTACTTCCCTCACCAAAGTCTATTTTCACGTGTTGGAGCAAGATGGCTGCCAATATCTGCAAAGGTTCAGGCTTCTTGGGTTCCTCTGGGCTCAACTCCTCTGTTGTTTCCACAAGGTCACCTGTAGTCTATGAGGCTCTCTAGGCCTCGTGTCTCTCCACAAGGTCAGCTGTAGACTATCAGGCAAATGGCTCTGTCTCTTTCCCTGGGGCTCCAGTTTAACACTTCAGCATCAAACCCAACATCAAGAACCCCTGCATCAAAAGCTCCAACTCTATCCTTTGCCATGTCAATGCCCTAATGCTGTGGCCCAATCAAAGCCCCACCATAAATTAGTCATGCACAAGTACAGACCAGATTACAAACATAATCCAATATCTATTTTTGGCATTCATAAAGCATATCAAACGGCTATATCCACTTATCCAGATCGCAAGTAACTTGCTGTGCAAAGAAACTGTCCAATATTCCCTTTAATAAATATATACTCATACACACACAAGCTCACAGCAGGGGTAACCATTTTCCTAGACAAAGTTTCCTATTCACTTTATTTCTGCTCCCTTTTCCTTCTTCTCTTTTATCCTGTTATTCCACCACAAAAAAGAGAAAACAAAACAAAAAGAGAAAGACAAAGAACAAACAAAAACAAGTATATAATAATGACCAAAATGAAGACTCTACATAGTTGTTACATTTCATGGAAAAAAAATGATATTTAGTAAGCATTTACTAAGTGCCAGGAACTTAACACACACAATCTCATATTAATCCCATGAAAACTGTGTTTGAACAAACCTGAGTTTAAATGAGAAAGAAAGGTTCCACAAGTATTTTTAGGCTTTTTATTGTTTCTTGACCTCAGGTGCCTTATTCTGGTGCTTTGAGCATATACACTCATACACTGTAATGAGTAGTGACAAAAATAGGCTTTGTAGCCAAAGAGATCTGGAGTTGATTCCCAGTTCTAGTGTTGACAAAATTAGAGACCTTGGGTGAGTTGTTTAATTTCTCTAATCTTCAATTTTGTCATCTCCCAAATGTGGGTAATAGTGTTTTCTTTATTGGTTGCTGTGAGGCTTAAAAATAATGTTACATAACCTACTGCCAATGTGAGTGATGCTCAGTAAATAGCAGTTATTATGAATTACATACCCATTTGCCAGATGACACTGAAGTTCAGAGAGATTAAACAACTCACTGGGTAAGTGAGCTTTAAAAGATAAAAAATGAGACTGAAGCTTGTCGGGGACAGTCTGCTTCTAAAGGTCAAAGCCTGCAGACCTCTATAGCACCTGCCTTCCTCCTTCAGCAGGTAAAACAGGGTCACAGCTATTTAAGTCCTGTTTGGCTTGGGCATCAGACCTTTCAGGGCATGTCTTGCCACTGGATAGTCCCGCCAGAGGTCTGTAGGCCTGAGAAAAGCTGGTTTAAGAGAACAGGAAAACAGCAAGAAGAGTTCAACCCACTTTCAACTCATCCTTAAGCTTCAGAGGGATGTTTCTCTGCACACCGTGGTACAGTCTGTTCCCCATCAAGCCTCCCATGGGCTTAGAGATGCATCTCTGAGGGGTGAGTGACATGTTGCCTTGACTGCCTTCTAATACAGCAGCATGGAAGTACAGAGGGGGCTTCTCCTCAGTCAGGCACAGAACAGAGCACGGCTTGATTGTTAAGACTCTACTGTAGAACAACAAAGGTGGCAAGCAGGCTCCTCAGAAGGCTCAGGAGGTATATCCTGTGCCCTTGTGGGTGGGCGTCTGGAAAATGAGACCACCCAGTGGAAGTGGCAACCTCACATCTGTCTGCTCCCAAAGCCCACCTCACCTTCATCACAGATTATCAGTGGGATTAAAGGAAGCAATGTGATTACCTGGACTTTCTTGTGAGCAAACCTAAACTATAGAAGTGTAATGCAGGAAAGGCAGAGCAGCAGCAGTGACTGGAACCAGACAAACACGGGTTAAACTTGTTATTCTGATGCCAGTGGACTCACTAGCTGGGGAGACCTGGAGAAATTCAGTTTACTTTTACAATTCAGAGTATAAAATAAGAAATCCATGTCTGTCAAACAGCTCAAAAACAAAACAGTACAGAAACTAACGTGGGGAGCGTATGTAGCTCAGTCATTGAACACCTGCTTCCCATATATGAGACCCTGGGTTCAATCCCCAGTACCTCTTGAAAAAAAAAAAAAAGAAAGAAAGAAAGAATCTAACATGACTCTAATTCAACTGAGAACTCAACCATGGAGAAAAGGGACTACTACGTATTTTATGTAGGTTTATAATCTTCAAAGGCATTCTGAGAACCCACCTCATCTGGCTCCTTATTAGCCTCAAACTTTGCACTACCTTGTTTGCAGCTTTGAAGAGATAGTCTCCAAATTGAATGGCAAATTCTATATATACTCAAAGCACCAAGATAAGGCACCTGAGGTCAAGAAACAATAAAAAGCTAAAAATACTTGTGGAACCTTTCTTTCTCACTTACTTAAACTTAGCTTTGTTCAAACACTCCCACTCTTCACCCTTATTAAACCACACTCACCCAGAGAGATGCTATGCTCTATTTCTGAATGTTCAAGAAGGGTCTAGGTACAACTATGGATATAATTTCTTTCCTTTCACAACTGGTATCTCATCTGTGTAAACCTTCAGCTCATCAGTGATAGGCATGATCCTAACACCACTATCCTCTTTCACTCATTCATTCATTCATTCAGCTGATGTGAACTGAACATCTACTATGTACTAAGCACTGGACTAATCTAGGGTATGCGGGGTGAACAATACACAAGGTCCCTGCCTTCATGGAGCATACAGCCACTTTATTATCTCCATCTATCCAGCAGAAACCCTGAGTTAAAAAGGAGGAGGTTGTTAGTGTAACGTGAGAAAAGGAAGGATCACCCAGCAGCTGTGGTGCAGTGTGACCCGCCAGATCTTCTCTGGAGTGCGGTGGGTGGGCCCATGCCCAGGCTGACTTCAGCTTGTCATCTTGGGGCACATGCCCAGGGCTGCTGTCTCTCAGCTACTTCATGGAGCTTCAGAGAGAAAAAGCTACATGCAACAGTCCCTGATGCTACTGGAAAGGAAAGGGAAGTTGTCACCATGGAGTAGAAGGACAAGACAGAGGTGACCTATGTCTTAAAACACAAAGAAATGCAGATTTCTAAATTTTTTTGAAAGCCCCAGTCCCTGGAGAACACCATGTAAAAGAGGCCAGATCACCCCTTTGTTCTGTCCCCTCAACATTGCCACTTTCCCTCATTATGGGCCCCTAATTAATACCACTTAATCCTGAGAGCCCCTGAAGAATGTTGGCCTGGATTTCTATATGCCCTTTTTGCAAGGAGATGCAAAGAGCCAAGTCTTCTAAAATGAGAAGTGGCCACTTCCTGAGTTAGCTCATGTCAAGGATAGATGGACATTGTAATTACTGGATATCCTGATTTCGTCTATGGAACTCAGCAAGGACAGAAAATTAGGAACCTGGATTCTAATTCTAATTCTCCCCCAAACCAAGTTTGTGATTTAGGGCAGTACCTCTCTCTCTTAGTCCCCTTCTCTGTCAAAAGGAGGCAATACTGAGTAGCACCTAGCATATTAAGCACTTGTAAATGTTGGCTGTTATTAAGTATTGTTATTCATACATACCCTGTTTATTTTAACAAATTGCTATGAGGCCCAAATAAGAAAACACAGGTAAAAGTTCTCTGAATGAAATATATTATCCAAATGGAAATTTATCATTGTTGTTTGCTAATTGAGCTACTCTCTCAAAATATTAACACAACAATTTAAACTATGCCAGTGATTAATATTAAGCATAAACGAAAGCACGGAACACTTCTTCAACCCCTTCCATATTCTTCCATAAAACCACCACCCTCACATCAGGGAAAGGTACCACGATAGCCTTTAAAGACTGAGTTGGATGGTGCAGGCATAAAGATACAAGTTGGATCCAACACGGCAAGCCTGCATAAACAGGCTTTGAAATGGTCTTTACTGATACAGCTATCAATGGGAGGCAGGAAGCAAAGTGATCGGTCTTGCTTTCTCCTTTCTCAAATAAACAGGGTGGTTGTTAAACCAGAATTGAATCTGATCCCATGTGGCTTCAGGAGCAGTCAGCTGCATTCTGAAACAGGCAAAAATGTAAACAGAGCCCAGTAACTCTAGACCAGGGCAGGACAGCCATAGGTTCATAAAGGGAGAGTCTATGGGCCACATGCCAAGAAAAATGAAATGTTAACCTGGGCCTTTAAACAGAGTCATGTAAAAGCAGAGTGCATATTTGTTTAACACACAAACACAAAACCTTTTTTCCTGCCAATACCTTTGTGTCCGAAGCCTCCTGAATAAAAGCTGGAATACCTGAAATCATGGTACAGAACCAATATTGTTCGCATAGTTTGGTTCTTTAGCTCTAAAGGACTCATCTGCTGAACATGGAGATGCTTCTCTTTTCTTTCTCTTTTTCTTTTTTGGCCCAAGTTAATTACAAACTATGACTGTGAAAATAAAATAAATGAGCCCATTCCACCCATCCTCATATCTGAATCCTGTCATATGGGTTGCCAATTGGTTTTCTAATCCTCTCAACTCAATATCTGCTGTTAATTTGTTCGCTGTTTCAAGAACCTGAAGACTGTCAGCAAAATACATGATGCACTACAAAACTTATAATTGGAAATAAAAACATCTGAAGCTTTTCTGACAGGGTAAACATAAAGTACTATTGCACTGATCAGAACAAGGAAACGTGAGCAACCTTGTAGCTGTTTGTGTGCAAACATAATTATAAGTGCTGCAGAGAAGGGAATCAACGCTTAACTTCCACTATGAAGAATGCTGAGGAAATTACATCTAAATGAATGAATGAACTCAACAATTTTATGATACCAAATAAAGGAAAGGGAGGAGGGGAACATTTCTGTTCAGACTTCCTTTGAAAATGCAATTCAATGGGCTTTCTCTTGCTATTTCAGCCATTTTAGAATTATGCCATTTAGGCTCAATCTAGTTTTCCTGTTGCAGAACTTAAGGCACTTTCTCCACAGTTACTAAATCTGACAAATTACACCTGGGTCCACTCTAACATGAAAAAGTGCACTTTTATTCCTGACCCCTTGGTCAGCCTAAAGATCAAATTCCTAGACACTGGAAAGCCCCACTCATATTCATTAAAAACCACGGGAGGCCAGCTTTGTATTTCTGTTCAAGAGGAGAACAAGGTGCAGGCTATTGCTGAACAATGCCAACTGCCCCATTCTGCTCAGGGCAGTATGGACTTTTTACTCTTTGCAGCTTGGCTGCTGATCAATTAGTACCGGATTTCTCTTCTACACAGTATCTTAGTATCAAAAGAGCAATTGAAATCAGAAAAAGAAGAGGCCAGTCAATTTTAAATGCCAAAGTCCCACAAGTACACTTGCCTAAAACCTGCTTGCACTAAAATGCTGGCTAAAAGGACAGTTCTAGGTAATCGAAAGCACAAAGATGATTTCATAAGTCCACTGCCCCAACCCTAGCTAGACAAGCAGTTACCACAGTAGCTTATATTTGACAACGAGGATTTTATCTCCTCTTCCTAACTATACTTAGCTTTTGGAAAAGACTTTACAGAGCTGAGAGTGAGTCATGAAGAGGAACACAAGACCAACTTGGGGGAAGAGAACCAATGCTAGGCATATGAGGAATCCATGAGATTTGTCTGTGAGAACAAAGTCCATGGCAGACCTAACTGCCTGGCCCCCCAAAGAGGGAGAAAATAAAAAACAGTAACAACAATAAAAGTTGGGAAGCTGTTGCTAGACTGAACCTTTACTATCAAAGAAGACACTGCATCAAGCCTGATTTCCTTTCTTCAAAATTCTTGCAAGAACAAGATGATGAAGAAATATATGCAGAAGCCACAAAACCTGCTTCAAGGTCTACTGAGTCAGGGGTGTGCTGGGGAACTCACCAACCCCTGCCCTTCTTCCAAGAAAGCCAGCCCCTCTCTTTCCAGGACATAGCATCCCACATACAACTTCTCCAGTTTATGCTACTTAATTTTACTAGACCCCTCAAACCAAATTCAAATCTTCTTCCTTAGGGATCTAGTAAGTACCACACCACACTGACTGCAAATACCCATGATTGTAAATCAGGAGACACTACTTTAATTCTCCCTGCTCTTTAGGGAGCTTTCAGGTTTACTGCAAATTATAAACATGTAATGAATAGGGACTAACATCCCTCTTCTAGAGCTAAACCAATTCACAGGCATATTTTTAAAAATAAATTGGTTATGGCTATTTTCCTGGTCTGGTGGTGATTATTTTTAGAAAACTTGCATAAATAGAAATCCTTAATATCAGGGTTCTTGTTTTGATCTCTGTTTTTAAATTAAAACCACTAGCAATATCAAGCAAATCAGAACTTAATATCCTCAAGAAAAGTCACTGGAAAAGCATGGAAATCAAGCTTAATTAGTTCCCGTTATTTGGGGGCTAGAATATCTGTTCGGTTACTAAGCAGGCATTTACCTATAGCTGAATTTCAGGGAGGGAAAAAACCTTAATTTCTAAAGGGAGAAAAGTGGTAGCTTTGGAATAAGATTCCCCAAATTTTGTTTCTAGTCCAATTCATACTAGTGAAAAGAGGTTAAAAAATGTGCAAGATACTAAAAAATCAGAAATGCCCACAAATACATATTCCCTTTGAAGATTCAAATTTTGAAATCTTCATTTAATTGGGTGACATTTTATAAAATAGATTGTAGTTGAGAGAAGCTGAGTGATGCTCCCCAGTACTACCCAATGAGCAGAAGCAGAACTAGATTTAGAACCCACTCCATCCATTGCCTAACACAACAGTCTTCTTGGGAATGTTAACAAAAGCATAAAGGAGATTGGAAACACCAACACCACTAGAATTAACAATTTAGCACTTAACAAATATCTATCATAGGCCAGGAACTCTTCTACGTGCTGTGGATGCATTATCTCATTTAATCCTCTAATAACCCTGTGAAGGAAGTAATGCTATTACCCTATTTTACAGATGAGGAAACAGAAGCATGAATTGGTTTAGAAACTTGCCCAAGTCCCAGGGCTGGATGACTGGTAGAGCCGGGAACTACTGTCTTCTTTGTGCAGACATGCTAATGCAGACATTCCTAAATCAACGTTCAGATTATCGGCAGTCTGAGGATATTAATCTTAACAAAATATCTTCATAGTGAGATCCAAACTATGCCTCCCAAAATATATGGTGAAGGTTTGTATTCTTGGTCAACAGTCAAAGTACCAATAATTCCAAAGGAATTTAAAGATCTTCTTGACTGGTCAAGACATGCTAGGCTGGCAATAATCTTTCTGGAAATCCCAACAAATCATTTTAGAGACAACTTCATGATAACATTAAGACTTAATGCTGCCTATTTTCTTGACTCTACCACCAATATTAAAATCTTTTAAATGTCTGACAACCTCAATCAGATTCATATGTAGGTTATGGTATGTATTTTATTCCATTACCAAAAATGGACTTGGCCCAGTGCTTAGGGCGTCCGTCTACCACATGGCAGGTCTACGGTTCAAACCCCAGGCCTCCCTGACCTGTGTGTAGCTGGCTCATGTGCAGTGCTGATGCGCACAAGGAGTGCCGTGCCACACAGGGGTGTCCCCCGTGTAGGGGAGCCCCACGCGCAAGGAGTGCGCCCCGTAAGGAGAGCCGCCCAGCGCGAAAGAAAGTGCAACCGGCCCAGGAATGGTGCCGCTCACACCGAGAGCTGACACAAGATGATGCAACAAAAAGAAACACAGATTCCCATGCTGCTGACGACAACAGAAGAGGACAAAGAAGACGCAGCAAATAGACACAGAGAACAGACAACCGGGGTGGGGGTGGAGGGGAAAGAGAGAAATAACTAAATAAATAAATCTTTAAAAAACAAAAAGGTTCATTTCCCATCACATCACATATTTGAATTACTGTATTTTATACTTCTTGAGATGCTGCAAGATCTGTCTCAGGACCCTAAACCACTCCCTCATTCACCATGGCCATGATCTGGTTTAGCAAAACCCCTCTTTAAATGGATATGACTCTGCTGAGATAATGGAGGGAGTATGCTGTCAGTAGGTCAGCAACTATCAATCCAGGAATCTCTGAAAAAGCCCTGATTGTTCAGGAATGGCTTTAAATGTTCTATGCCCTTTGAAGACTTTTCAAAATTCATTTTAAGGTCTTGAAAAGTGATCTTAACTCATGTAGAGTTCTGGCAATCAGAGATCATTCCTCAACCATGACATGGTCATTAAAAGCTGGGCTGTGAAGCTGGAAATGCTCTCTCTCCCTGCCCTTCACCCAGAAATGCTAATATCAGCATCCTACATTACCCTGAGATCAGTTTTCCGATTACAGTTTGATAAGGGCTAATTTCTGCTGTTTATTCTCTTGCCCTTTACTGCTTCCTCACATATAAAAAGTTAATTAATATACATTAATAATGCTGGATACAAACTGAATCTTCAGATTATAATCAAGCATTACTATGCTACCATCCCCCCCCCCATCATACCATGCACACTAAAGTCCAACTCTTTAGGTGTGAATTAGGATGCTACCACTTATTAGCTTGTGATTCTTGGGCGGTTGCTTGACCTCTCTGTGCCTGAGTTGCCTCAGCTCTTAAATGAGAATCATAATAGTGCCCATATCCTAAAGGTATTTTAGGACTAAATGAGATCATAGATATAAAGAATTTGAACAGTGTCTGGCATATGGTAAGCACCTAAATAGCAGTTCACACTTATGATCAGGTTGACTTTAAGCAGAAGTTCACTTCTTTACTAGTCCTTCTGGATACCAACAAGTAAGGATAGAAAATTTTTTTTCAGAAAAATATCTCAACTTTTATTATACACAGGGCAAACCAAACTGTTGAGTAGAGTGACCAATCTGGGTTCCCTCTGCTTGTCCTCTTCCATATTTATCCATTACTCTTGGGACAAGACTGGGATAATTTTCCTTATTGAGATAATAAAAGTTAGTTCTTTTGCTCTCTATACACACAGAGTCCTCAAGAAAACAGAAATAATTTTTAAATATTAGAATCTCCTGCTATCTATGATCATCTCTAACACCCGATTTTACAGATTTTAAAAAGTGGGTCTAGAGGCTAAGTGATTTGCCCAAGTTCACATAATGTTTCGTGGCAGAGTCAAGACTAGAAAAATGATAACTATCACCCAAAGCAAACTACCTGGCATTCTCCTAAGTCCTCTGCAAACGTCACTTAATTTAATAGTCACAATTACCCTCTAAAGTTGGTATTATTTTTAGAGAGGTGTGGAAACTGAGGCTTATCCTCTGCAAAGTAACTTCTTCAAAACCAGACAACATAATAGAGCTCAGACCAAAATGCTTCCTGTCTGGCCCCTAAAGATAAATGTTCCTGCTTCAAGCACTCTGGAGCTTAGTTCAGGCATTGGGCCCTCAACCAATAATGTACAAACTGCATTGGCCTCATCTGGGGAGATTTAAAAAATACAGTTTGCTGGGCTCCATGTCAGGAAAAAAGCATGAAAGTCTCTGGGACAGGGCTTTGAAATCTTATTTCTCAGGGGCAATTCACATGATTCTGATATGTAGTGAAATTTGAGAAACCCCCATTAAGTGAGATATTTTATGACTGCTTCCAGTGTAAAATGAGAGGGAAATGAGTTACCTGAGGCTGATGGAATCTGTGTAAAGGGTAACATAGTAACCATTTTCCAAATCTTTGTATGTCACACAGACATACCACACAGTCTTATAAACATATACATGTCCACCAAAGCCCTATTCACATCCATCTTCCTAATGGAATCTCTAGCACAATGAAAACAAACTGTGTTTTGCAGCAGGACCAGAATATGTGCTTTGTTGGAAAACGCAGCAATAATGCATCTTTCTACCCTAGTCATTTTCACTGAAAGTACTTATATCTGGTTCATGCTTTCTTACTGCTGAGCTAAAATAAAACAAAACAAAAGCTGGACAGGAAAACTGTTTGAATTAACACTTACCAAGGTGCACCATATATCCTGAATCCCTTCACCGTTACCTCCGAATCTTGTAAGTAAATACTGTTTGTCAGGAGGGATTGAACATTGTCAAAGTCCTCTGGTTTCAATTTGGACACAGAGGGAAAACGGTAGTAGTCCTGTTTAACAAGGTCTGCCATGAATTCCTTATCAAATGTCAGTTCATGGTTCCCAGCAATCACTATTTTATATTCATATGGCAGGTTTCCTGAAATAAGAAAAAAAAGAGCACCAATTAGCACATTCATTCCCCATCATAAAGTACAACACACAGGACAGTGTGATTAGCAGACAGCAAAACCCAAATGAAAAAGCTTGCAAATTACTTCATATTTCCATGTGAACCAAAATTTATGACTACTCTGTAATGCTAACAAAAATGACAAACAGGAGATAGAAAGCTGCTAAGAAGCTAAAAATCGACTAAGGAGAAAGTAAGTTTTCTAGTTCTATTTTCCTCTTCCGTATCCTACAGAGTCACTGTGATGAATCCACACGCTGCTGAATCCACACTTAAAAATTCTCCAGTAAAAAGCTCATCAATCATGATCCTTTAGAAGAGGTTTGGACTTGGTTTGGTCCTCAAAAAAATAAGTCAACCAACTATTCTTAACATCTCAGATAACTGCTAGATTTTTAGTGTTTCCTACATATAAAAGACTGGGCATAGCCAAGCACTCCAGAATTTACATAAATGAAAGGAACCACAGTACAATGTCATATTGTAAGTCTAATTTTAAGTTTACCGTTTGGCTTGTGAATAAAAAGAACATTATTAATTTCCCCCTGATTAGAAGGCTAATTTTCCTCCCATTGGGATAGGAGAAGAAACTGTAAAGCTTAACTCCCTTTTAATATTTATGGTATGGAAATGGGAGTTCTTGGTGTGTGCTTTTTATGCAACAGTTTCCCGGTCAAAATGAGATAATTCTGGGAAGAAGAATGAAAGCCATGAAGGAAAACCCAAACACCAGACTTCTGCATAGATTTATAATGTTTGAATAAAGTACAGATCATACATATTAATAACTCACCGCAGTGCTATAAGTACCCCAATCCAAAGGAAGATAGTACCAGGCAGCTGTCCCCATTCTAAAATTAAGATCCTTTTCTCTACTCTGTCACTACCCATCCCTCAAGTGTCATCCTTAGTCTGTTGCTCATTTTATTCTATTTTGGGAGGGAAAGGGGGTGAGGACAATTTTGTCTATAATTCCTGCTTCCCGAAACTTATGGTTCCAGTGCAAAATTAATGTTTCCTGCTATTCCAGGAAGAATTAAAGTTGCAACTAGCAGGAAATTGTATACACTCATTTTAAGAACTGGTCCTTGCCAGCAAGCCAGAGTCAATGATTTAACTAATGAAGCTTAATGCAGAAAAGATTTCTTTTTGCCACAGGTCCACTTGGATTTCAGCAATGCAAACTGTAAAGATTACACATGAATGACCAAATACTAAATTTCTCACAATCTCAGCTGCACACTGCAAATTATCTGCTAATATGGAGGTGTTTTATTTAGGACTGCCCCATTGTGTTTTGTGATGTTACTGATATTTCTTTAAACTTTTAGCTTTTAGGTTTCCAAAGTTGGTAACAAAATTGCATATACAGTATGAGCACTGATAGGAAGGTGTAAGAGAGAGATGAAAGCAGTCTAATAGAAAATAACACCACACACACATTAAAACAAAAATGTTGTGGTCAGCTGCAGTAAAGTGAAATGGGTATCCTTGACTGCTAGCTCACAGTGCTATGTGACATGCTTTTTGCCTCACTTATCTGCAAGGCTATAGTGAAAAGCTCATAGGAAGTAGGAAGTCTCCCTCAAATGCATGTTTATGTGAGTTTATAATCTGCACTTACACAAGGCAATAAGGAGTGAAACGTATCTTGCAAGCTACTTAAATAGAATAGTGGTGATATAGTTGCACAATTCCCTTTACTCAAAGTACAAATTAAAGATGTATTAACAGTGGCCACAAAATGCCAGAATTTCACACGTTGGAAATTTATGAAATGTCCACAATTCTAATATGAATCTGTTAACCGAGTGGCCCAATATTGCACCCCCAGATTCAACAGTGCTCTAAAAGCTTTTCTGGAAGGTAATCTGTTTCAAATCAGATCCTACATGCATGCAATCTTTGTGCATAAGTCATGCCATGGTTGCCCAGTTTCTCTTTAATCACTCATGATGATGGACTCCTTTCTCCATAATCACTCATGATGTATATAACTCCTTTGTTATACACCAGTGCACTAGAAAAAGGACTTGACTTCTCTATTTTCCCTTCACTTTAGAGCTTTGGTTCAAGGGTGGCACATATGGGAGACAGTGCAAAGTTCACATTTCCGCCTTCAGATCATTTTGTTTTGTTTTGTTTTAACTAAAACTGCTGCAAAGTAAATCTTCCTCAGAAGACAGGCCTCTTTGGTGTTTCTTAAATCAAATTTGGGGACTAAGTGTGAAGAAGTAGCCACCAAAATGAACAGTCACAGAAAAGGTGATAATAGTCAAACATCATGAGCAAACTCATCTCTTTCTCAGACTCCAAGAGCTGCTTCCAACTTCCATCCTCTGTTAGCTATTATGAAATTGTCTGACATAGTTTCTTTTTTGCTCAACTGACCGTTCATCTCTAAAATCGGTTAACCTTTATGTTTTATATGAAAAATATAAGCAGGGCAGCTGACAAATCTCCTGTTACTTGATGGCATTTTAGGTTTTTTTTTCCCCAGACTAGATCAATTTGGAAGCCTCTGCAGTCAAGTTCTCAACTTCTTGGTATTCAAATAGTATCATTTAAAAATTATCAGACAAAGAAATCTCTGCCTTTATCCATTTTATTTAGATCAGGCCATGTAAGCTGAATAAAAAAGCAAGGCCATATATAGTTATTCTAATATAGAAAAATCCCTGCTCTGACTGTCCTAAAGAACTCTACCAACTAACAAGTTCCATCTTTCACAAGCTGGTGATTTATGGGACTATTTTAGGTGAAATGCAGATGAACTTTTGACAAAATATCAAAGTTTTGTATGTTTCTAAAATGCATATTTGGAAAAATAAAATAGAATTATATTAAGTAGAAATATATAGCTTTATTTTACTATTTTTATATATATGATTAAAAAGGTGATTTCGGAAAACTATTAAGCAAATAATAGTACAGGTAATTTGCAGGTATGACAATGAATGATTCACTGTGTATTAAAGAACAAAATCTGGGAAACCAGTCCATTAGTTCAGGTTAGGGCTACAGACTATAAACCAAGGGTTCTTAACCAGGGGTCCATGGACCAAAGATTTCAGGGGGTCTGTGAGCATGAATTGAAAATTCAAGAGAACATTCTTGTGGGGACAAAAACCCAAAAACATTCTTGCAGGGACTTGTTGATGTGGGTATGCAATAAAACTATCTACCGCTACATTCTGAGAAGGGGTCTGTGAAACAAAAAAGGCTCAGAACCCCTGCAGTAAACGAAACATTGTCATTAAGCCCTTGGAAGTTGCAGTGAGTCTTACTCCACTCTGTGTCTTCTACACCGAGAGATAGCACACAAATAGGTGCTCACTTAAACACCAAAAAAGAAACACAAGTCTACTAGGTCTTGAGAGCTACTCAAAAGTTCTAATTATCCCACCCTCTTGCCACCAACCAGTCCCTGAAGCAGACAACCCAAAACTTTTCCAGGTTATTTTTTAGCTCCAGGCTCTTGCTGAATCCTCCCTCCGCATGTGGTGTGTCATGTATTTCCTCTATTTTGTATTTTGAAACTCTCTCACTGACTTCTTTTCCTTAGCTTACAAATGAGTTTCTCTCTATCCTATACTAATCCCCCTCCAAGAAAGCAAACAAATAACCCTTAATCCCCACATACACACACATGCTCATTTGCAAACAATCCTAAACATTCCCTGGCTTTGCCTCTTCTTTGAGATGTTCCTCATTTCACTTCTAAACGTCCGGGAAGAGGAGTCCAGAGGCTGGTAGCTAGTAGGCCAAATTCTGCCCACAGATGTATAATGGTTAGTGCTCAACTGCAGTTTTTTTTTAATTGAACATTTAGAAATCAGGAGATAACACAAAATAAAATTCGGAAAATAAAAAAATCAGGTAACATTAATCTCCAGTCTGCCATTGACCCCACCATTCCCTATTATTTCTCACACCTGGACTACTTATTACATTCATATAGCCTGATGGAATGTGTTATTAAATTTCACAATTTACAAATGATTACTTCAAATTTACCAAATGTAATCTGGCTCCTGTTTCTCTTCCAAAAATTTCCCTTCAAGGTAACTAATAACCTCCTAATGGCCAACGTCAAGGTTTTTCCTCAATTCTCACCTCCATCGATAACGTCACAATATTCAAACCACAGTGACATATCTGTCCCTAATGTATGGTTTTTCTTGGCTACTGACCCTACGCTTCCCATGTTGTTCTCCCTCTCTGATATTTCCTTCTCTCTCTCCTCCTGTTCCTCAGCTCCCTTTTTATCCCATTCATTTTCAGTTTACTCCATTATACTCTCTTCCTTCAGCTTTACTTCCATGGATGATGTTTAATATTTCTTATTATACTTCTCACATATCTATTTTTCATTATTTGAATTTTAAATTATTATGATTTAGCCTGTGGAGGAAGTATTGCAGTTAAGACCAGAAATTCTACAGGATTCTCTAAGTATTAGTTGTATAACCTTGGATAGATTACTCATGTTCTCCAAAGTGCATTTGCAAATTGGGGATAAGGATAGCACTACCTCTTAGGCTATGGTGAAGATAAAATGAGATGAAGCTTCTAAAATACATTCATGGAATAGAATAACAATCAAGCATGTTAGCTATTATTATTCCATTTTGTAATTTAGCTCTTTGCATGTGATTTGTTTCTCCCTAGATTAGTGAGGTCCTGAGGACACAGATCATAGGTTCTGGTTCCTTGTTTGATGGAAAGTATGCAGTTAAAGATCTTCTAAATGTCAGCATACAATTAATATTTGTTGAATAAATGAAGGAATGAGTGAAACTTAGCAAGATCTACTCCTTGATGAAAAACTTCCTTAGAAGGTTTCTCCCTGGTCAAGATCTCATGAAGTGTCCTATTCTCTCTCTCTCAGCTTCAGTCTTGCCAAATGTATTAGTCACCCAAAAGGGGTGCTGATACAAAGTATCAGACATCTGTTGGCTTATATAAAGGGTATTTATCTGGGGTAAAGCTCAGTAACAAGGCCCTAAAGAATCTAACTCAAAATATCATAAGAGGTACTTCCTCACCAAATGTCTGTTGCCATATGTTGAAGCAAGATGGCAGGCAACATCTGCAAGGGTTCAACCTTCCTCTTTCCTCTTACAGTTCTGTGGGTGCAGCTTTTTCCAGTCTCAACTATAGGCCGGCACAGGGTTCTTCTATCTTCCCCGGGTTCATTTCTTTCCAGGGTCAGCTGCTCTGTTCTCTTCACTAGGTCAGCTGTAAACTGTCAGGTGTATGACTCATCTCTCCCAGGGCCTCTGCCATGTCTATGGAGCTGTCTCTCTTCCTGGGTATCCAATTCTGTGCATCTCCTTGACGGAGTGTCCATTTATTAATATAGTCCACAGTGGGGGGTGAGGTCTCAAACTGAGTCACCCTAATGGCGTGGTCAAATCAAAGTTCTAATTGTAACCTAATTTAATCAAAGGTACCTCAGTTGAATCTAATACAATCAAAAGGCATCATGCCCAGAGGAAAAGATCAGTATATAAACATAATCTCTCTTTTTGGAATTCATAAATAATCTCAAACTGCCACATCAACTAACCTACAACTAACTCTCAAATATAAATGTGGAAAATAATGAAATAAAATAAAAGCCGCCGCTCCCCCCCCCAGGGTTTGGTGAGGATTAAAGAAGGAGATATTGCATATAAAGAATCTGCACAGTTTTGGACACTTTATACCACTCAGTAAACATCAGATATGCTTTTCTTTTTATTATTACCCTTCCCAATTGCCATTCCCCAAATCAAAAGTTTGTCCATACATTGGATGATGCTCAGGCACAACATCACTACTCTCAAGGAAAAGTTAATAAAGATGGAAAAGAAAGCTTTTCCACTGTCATGGTCCAAAGGTCCTTTAAATTTAAAAGAAAAGTATTATTAGGATCATTAAGACATCTGGATCTATAAGTGATGGTGAGTAATCTGATGAGGCCTTCAGCTTCTACACAATGCAACATAGCCCCCTCTGTCAAGATCATCCCAGCCTTGACAGATGGACCCCAAATATACCACTTCCTTTTTTCTACCTGTTATCCAGACACCAATCTCTTCCAATATTTATTGAATACCAAAAAATGTGCCAGGACTGTTCTTCTGTTCACAGATCAGATGATGGTACTTTTCTATGAGAGTATAAAGAGGAACAGAAGATCTTCAGATATGCACATGTCTGTGTAGAACTATAAAGTTTTAAGGCAAATACAGAGCAACTTGTGTCAAGATTGGCCTCCCTTCCCGATCAAACTCTACTCATTTAACATAGCACCAACAGTGGTTTCCATGAGTCACTGCTCTGGTGGTTTGAAAGCTGTGCTCTGGGAAGCCTCTCTGGGGCTGGAGCAGGGGACTGCAAGAAAAAGGCAATAGCCCTGCAGGGCATCATCACTGTGCTGTAGAAGCCACTGCAAACATAGCAATAAAAATGTCATTTTCCAAAGCTGAAAAAAGAAAAAAGAGGCAATGGCTTAAGGAGGAGAGGCTGTTCCCATGTCCAAGAAACAGCTCTGCTTTCCTTTATTTTAGATTGTTTGTTTCACTTAAAGGAAGTTATTCCTGGCTTTTAAAATAAAATTGAAAAGAAAAAGCGCTGATTTATCCAACCCCATTTTACTGATGAAGAAACTGAGTGCCAAAGAGGTAATACCACTTGCTAAGCAACTCACAGGCCAAGTTGGTGGCACAAGTAGGAAGAGAATCTAACTCTTTTGCCTTGCCCAGTATTCTTTCAAGCAACCCCAAATACATAACAGCCTTATAGTCTGGCTCTTATATGAGTCATCCTCATAGTACTACTCTATCTACAGTTATCTTGTCTCTAGTTCTGGGCAGCTATGGCCCTTTTTGTTTGTACCATGAAATAGAACTTCCCATTCTGGGGAAGCTTCTCTGTCGGAGTCATGGACATCTCCTCCATGGGCCATGAGGCAGTGTCGGCCTCACACTATGACAAACACATCTTGGCTCAATTAAGGCATTCCCCAATTGCTACTGCAGCTATGGAAATGACTCCTTCCCATCAGCTCCCAGAAAAATCTGTAAGGTTACCCAAGAAGGGGAAGACTTGGGTAGAAGAGGGATAAAAGCTCCTCAGCCCCACTGTATGTGGGGTACCAGAATTTAAAAACTGTTGCCTATATTAAGAGAACTAAGATGAGACTTTGATAGGAGAATGAAAGCCAAGAAAGCCTAGAGAGGTAAAACAACGTTGTGAAATGTACTGGATGGAAGAGAACAGAGGGCAGTGCGAACTGTAGCACGTGTGCATCTCCAGTTTAAAATAATCATGCAGAAGCACTGCTCTAGCCAAACAAGATTTTCTTGCCAGCTTGCCTTCCCCCAAATCCTCAATAAAAGTTAATGTCCATCAAAATTATCAGACAACTGCAACCTATTTTTCTGGTATAAATCATTTTAGCATGTATTCCTCTACACACTCAAATGCAAGTCAAACCCAAATCCAAGGTCAACTCCAGAATATTCACTTCTCCTGGGACTCCACCTGCCACTTGTTAGAAGATGGTACTTTTCATTCCTCAGGAATGTGGAGTAGATAAAACAGGGACAAAATGACTCACCAGATTGTGGCTGATGCCAAATACACCTCTCGAATTTTTTAAATCAGAGATATGGTAAACAAGGATAATTGGCTACTACCTCCATTTACTTTTACTAAAACCAAGAAAAAAAATCCTAGAGAACAGCAACAGTTTTTTTTTCCCATAAAGAAGAGCATCCAAAAGTGAGCACTGCTTGCTAACCTTTCTGAGTAAAAGAAAACCTAGTTTTACAAAGGTGACAAATTTTAAGATCTCCAACCCCAAGTCCACTCCTCTCTATTCTCCTAAATTATAGAGTCTGATAATATACAAGGACATGAAGAATGTCTGTGATGTAACACATTAAAATAAAGCTCACTATATAGCAGGAAGAAGAACAAGAGAGAGATGAGTCAAGAAAGAGGAAGAACCTGTTATGGCTCCCAGATGCCCAGGAAAACCAAATATACAAAGCCCAGCCTTCACACTCCTATCAGTGTGCTAGAAAAGAAACTAACTTTCTGGAATCAAAAAAAGATAAAACAGTTATAGGGCTGAGCCCGTTATCATGGGACCGTTTCTGAACAAGAGATACATTGCAATTCAATCGCATTTTCTATAAACCTTTGCCTGCACGTGGCAGTGCCAGGGGCCTGTTCTGTAACACTCTTCCCTAATGTCAATGTTATGAAGGGACCTTGTCTTACCCTCAAGGTAGGGAGAAAAAGGGAATTTTTCCTATTTAAAAATTATTATTACATTTTTAATATTGTGACTTCAGCAGGAACAGGGAAAATGTTCAAACTCTTGAAGTCTTTCTATTCCACTGAGGACTGAATGGGAATAACTTAGCTTGAAAATTGGCTAAGCAGAAAATTTTGCAGGAGGATGAAAGGATAACATAATGCCAGTGGCTGTGAGGAGGAAGAACTAGAGGCTCTGGGATGGGCTAAGGAGGCATGCCATCTAAATCCCTTCCTTGGTGATTCCCGAGGGCTGTGAGCAGAGGTCTGATCCAGCCTGGAGGCAGGGAGAAGGCTCTCTGGGCCGAGTGGGCAGGGCCCACTGTTAGCTAGTGCATTCCTGACACCTAGAACAGCACTTGGCACTTAGTTGGTGCCCACTGTCTCCTTGTTAAATGAATGAATGAACCTCCAGAAATCCCTCTTGGCTCCATGGTTTGCACTCACTTGCCACGGCTGCAAAGCCACCAGAAATGTTCAGTCAGGGCAAGCTCCGTCTCTGACCTCAGTCTGTCCCCCGTCAGGCTCCATTAATTTTCACAAGTCCTGACAGCTCTAACGTTAATACTCACACTTGCTGATGGAGCCACACAGCAGGTTCAGACTGCTACCTTCTCCTCTGAAACTCATGCATTAGGGTTTCTTCCATGCTTGCAATGGGAAACCAAGTCTAAGAAATATTAAACACAGAAAACTATATTACAATAATATCAGGGCTGAGCCAGAAACCCAGGAGAAAGCATGGAAATCTGAGCAAAAGCCTAGTGGTCCACTGTAGGAATTAGGGCTAGTGTGAGAAGAAGACACAGCTAAAACAGTCACTCCTCTTTGACCTTCATTTAAAACAAAAAACAAAAAAAACCCAATCCCAAGCAGACCCCCACTGGACCTGAGCAATCACCAGTATATTGCACTGAGGGCAGGTGACACCCCTAAGAGGGGCCAGTATGAGGGAAAAGGCCATTAGTACCCATAATCCTTAAGGACGATATATTCAGAGATTTGATTGTTGCTAGCAGCTCCTTGTCTGTATGCATTCATGTCTCAACCATATTATTCTAACATAATAGTTTACACACACTCATGCTCATACAGCTTTAAAGACAACCATGGGGTAGTAAAATGAAATAACATTCTCATCCCCCAACTGAATATCTCTAAGTTGCTATCCAGACCGATGCAGCACAGTCTAAATGTGAAATTGGTGATAGCTGTCCACTGAGACTCACCTCCATTTTCACTCTGCTCTTACTATCTGGCCAGACAACAGGAACCATCAGGTGGAATCTGTTCCACTACTTATTTTGTCCAATCTCTTCCTAACAAATGAGGGCTTTGGCTTGTTGAGAAAGATTTATACCATATTCAATAAACTTGGTCTGAACAACCAGACTATCTTCTTAAGACCCTTCAATTTACTTCCTTAAGCTTCAGAAAACTGGATCCAAATCAGGGATCCATTGGATAGACACACAAACTGGTAAAGACATGCCAAGTCTCCTCTCAATCAGCTGTGTGCATGTTTACATCACAGGAGCTTACAGGAATTTAGGAATAGATGGCATAATGGAAACAGCCTTTGGGGGGCTCTAAAGACAGATTTGGAATCAAATTCTTGGTTCTGTCACTTATAATTGTACAACCTATCTTACAAGTGGATAAAAAAACAAAATGAGATCAGTAAAGGACCTAATACCTGATACAATACTGACAGACAAAGGGAGATTTATTGTTATTTTTATCCTGTCTTCTGTTTTGCACTGTAACTCCCTTCATGATAAGAGCCCTACCTCCTACCACCTTAAAAGAGTAGTCAATTAATATCTTTTATAAACTAGTAGCTATTGACTGATGATGTTTATGGTGAGCTGAGGAATATGTTGTTTTTCCCCCACAAAGGTCTTTAAAAAGCAACTGGAAAAAAAAGGTGTTCCTTCCAGCAATAACTATAAAATAAGTGGCAATTATTCCACTGAATAATTAGAGGAACAAATGCAAGTACTATGTGTTTGCATTTTAAACCATTAAGTATGGTAAAGATCAAATTAAATAAAAATAACACAAGGCATAAAGGCCATATTCTTCAAAAGAAATAATTTTAGAGGCTTGTTGGATCCCTCCCCCTTAACCCTCCAAATAGGAATGAAAAATCTCTTTTCATAATAACTACTATTATTTTTGCATGCTGAATAATGTTTGGACAGATGAATGCAGGGTTTCAGTGAGCAATGATTCCAAGGGGCTGGGCTGCAGAAGCCAGAACAGAGGGTTGACAGTGGAAATAAAATCTCTGCTTTAACAATGCCACTGGGGCTAGATGAAAATGGTCTTCTAGAACTTGATTAAAACTAAATTGAAAAAGAACATACTTGGCTAATATTACATTAGACTAAAATATAGAAATGAACCCTAATACTCTCAAAATCTAATAAGAAAATGCCATCTCAATTTCCGAACTTTCAAAGCATCTTCTTTAAATGCATCACAGATCAATTTACATGGTACTTTTGCCAATAAGCAAAACCAAATCACAGGTTTCAATTGGCTTATATTGGAAAGTGTGAGAGCAAATGCTAGAAAATGCAATTACTGCCAACAAACTCTATTTTCTCCCCTCTGAAGGGAATTTCAGAGAATATTTTATTGCCATCAAATAATATTTCTGAAGGCATCAATACACAATTCTATTTTCTTTTCAAAGTCCCCACTCACTGAATAATCTAATCCACTCTATGGAATATTTTGAAATTTAGAGATGAGCCTACAAAACTGGCTATTACCTTGCACACACATCCTATATCGATTTTAATAGTATGCACGCTGGACAGGAAGCTGCAGAGAGGGAAATGTGGGGTCCAATAAAGCTGACTTTCCTATTTTATAACTCAAAACTTTAATGAAATTGTTCAAGGGTAAAACTTAAAAAGAAACTTCTCAGGGAAGGTTCTATTGATCACTAATGACAGTGAAGAGATGAAGAGAATGGAGACCACATTCATTTCCTCCTCTATTTTTTTTGTTTTTCCTTCCTCAATCGGCAAATGTTTGCTATTAACGAGAATTCCACTTAATCAGAAGCTACTTAGAAGACTTTCTGATGGGTGTGAGGTCATGAAGACTCCTTCAGATAAACGACTGATTCTAATGCAACACCAGTTCCAACTGTCTCCAACCACTCTCCTTGAGAACAGAATTGTGCATGGTCTAAGACCATCCACAAGCTTTCCTTATGGCATGAAGTAGCACAAAGTATGTAGTGTAATTTCTCAGAAGGAAAAGATTCTGGGAAGTCCATCATGGTCCTTGGGCCCAAGTTCCAGGAAGTGGATCAAATTAAATAAAAATAACACAAAGTAGAAGGCCATATTCTTTAAAAGAAATAATTTTCGAGGCTATTTCACTAGCACATTTTCATTTCTTACCTATCGTTTTCTTGATCTAGACCACATAATGTTACAGTGACAGCTCAAGAAATAAATTTACACTATACTTTCCTTAATCCATGTTTTCCCATAAGTAGTATGCTTAAAGCATAAGGAGTACTTTAAAGCTTTCCTTTAAATAATTCAATAAAATATTTTAAGGAATCCAGGTAATCAGGCCACAGTTGGAGAGCATACCATGTCTACTGAACACTGTTACCAGCAAGATAGTAAAGCGGAAAAAAGAGTAGAGGTAGTCCTTGTTCCAGCAGAGGGTCCCAGTTCCTGGACATTCAGAGCCAGGTGAACACACACTGCCTTTGTGCATTAAGGTGCTTGCCCATTTCTCTCCTTTATCATACATATCAATGCCCCCTGACACTGCATGGATTTTCACCCACTTTAAATCCTTCCAGATTCTCTAGTATTGCCTACAGAAAAAAAGGCTAAACTCTCTGGTGTGGTGTGTAGAACTCTGTGATTTGGCCCCTGCCAGCCATTCCACTCATACCTGAGGCCCTGAACTTGCCAAGTGCTTGCAGTTCACAGAATGAGAATTTGTCTACAGGTCTCTCTCTCTCAGCTGATTACGGGACCTCAGGAGGGTTCAGACTGTATTCTATTCATCTTTTTATTTCCAGAAGATGTCAAGAATTATTTATTGAATGAATGAATGAATGAAGAAATAATTCTATCCTGGCTAAGAATCATGTGAATACGAGTAGCTAATACTTCAATTTTGGATTCAAGATGGTTTATATGTTATCAATTCTATTTTAATTTTATCATAAGATGTCGCCAACTATATACATTACAAGGTGAACTATTCATTTGCTATTGCAAATCTAAATCTGATTTCTAAAATCTGTAATAAGGGGTAGTTTTTTTTATTGGGGATGTTTGCTTGGGGCAAAGAGATTTGGACTGCACATAATAATAAGGACAATATTTGTTGATTGTATGAACAAATGAATGGATGAATAAATGACTGAACAGACGATAAACACCATACAAATAGCATGTTGCAATTTCAAGAGAGAGGAATTGCTATTACTGCATGGTTAGCCTTGCTCATTTAAAGATTTTTCTAGTCTTTGTTCCCAGGATTTAGTAGCTCAGAAGAGATAATCAATAGACAGGAGTTAATGGAACGGCCATTCATTATTTGAGGAATGTGCCTGTATTTCTTCTTTGGTGTATCCCTTCATTTGAAAGTGTTCATCCCTAGGTCTCCCAGGCAAATCACTGCTTTTTTGACAAGCTATGTAGATGCCACTCTTTAGAAATGAGCCTACGGCCTGAGTCCAAACAGGACACTGACATGTGCATCTTCTCAGGCCCCCAAGACATTGGGTCAGATGGAAGAATCCATGCTAATTTTTCTGAGGGGTCAGACAATCTTTCCTTTTGCTTCCAACAGAAGATTCAGAGGCAGCAGGATGCTCCTGACCTCTCATGGCCTAATTCCAGGCTCATGGAAATTCCAACCTAGGAGAGTTCTCAGAGATCAGAATCATTTCTGCCAAGGAATGGGAAACTAAAACTAGCAAGGCTAAATGACTCCTCAAAGGTCACCCAATCAGTTTGTTGCTACACAGAACCCCTCATTTTGCAGACAAATCTGCTCCTTCATCTTCTTTCTCAAATAGACTCAAGAGTTTTTGAATCTAAGAGAGTTTAAATGATTTGCTTTACAGATTGGGAAATTTGAGGTTCACAGAAACTGAGAGGTTTTTCCAAAGTCTGTGACTACAACATGTATCCTGATAACTAAAATCAACCTGCCAATACCTGCAAGTACTATCCAATACACCCCAAGCTTACAGTCACTAATTTCTTCATAGCTCATCATCCCTCAGTCATGCTCAAATTTCACTTTTGGGTTATTCTTCCTGTTATTTTTTATAACCTCTACTATTATCATTTCAGGTAATTTCCTTTCATTTGACCCACAGAAGGCATCCGTTTAACCACCTGTAGGGTCTTTAACTGTGAACTTGAATCAGAGTAAGTTAAGATGATAGGAATGACCACTCTGGAGCCAGTTGCCATCCTTCCAAACTTTTCTTCTGTTTCTTAAACTATTGCTGAGGCACCTTTAATGAAACTCAATGGTAAATATTTTCCATGATGCTAATGTCTCTCTTTTTATCTCTTTGTTCCCTCAGTAGCTAAGGGGTTACATTTGCTTACTGTGAACCAATATGACACTTCTTTTTCATATTAAACGCCAAGACAGTTTCTCAAAGTTCTGAGCAAAAGATTTTCTAAATTTATATCTTCTTATCAGGCACTCATCTCAACACTGTATTTCATTTCTACAGGTCTCTAAGTCTCTGTGTTCCCACTGCACAAAAGGACCACCTCGTTTTTCTCTGGAATTATTCTTGTCCAAGTGGAAGAGAAAGTCAGGACCATGGAATCTTACATGCTGGAAAAGCAAGCCAAGCTTCTTTTAAAAAGGCCTTCTTTAGAGGGGAGAAGCTAACCTCATGGTTAGGTTCTTTTCCTGGCTCCAGGATTCCCTTCTGTGGTCACTCCGCTTGGCCATCACTGTCTTTCCATGTTCTGTTCATGTAGCCTCCAATGTTCAGGGGACTTATTAGGATTTTTCTCCCAGCTCTCAAAAGACGACCTAGACAGTGGCATGTAAAAAGTTGTACCACCTTCTCTCTTGGCCCAGAAGCAGACAATTTTTGACTGTTTTGTAGGAAAATCAGTGTAAAGGGAAATTTTGGTTGAAAGATAATTTTATGAAGAAGCTTGAAATTTTAAAAATTTGAAATGTGTTTGCTATGGTTGAGAATAGGTTGAGAGTAGGAACGAAGGGCAGAGTTCTGTCTCTTGGCAGCCCAGTCCTAGGCCCCAAGGCCCTTGGAACCTTGATGGAAAATCCATGCTCTAAATTTGAACCGCGCAGGCTATAGGAACCCTTTTATTATTATAAGGCCTGAGACAGCTACTCTAGGCCAGTAGTTCCAAAACCTGTCCAATTTTCTGAATTATGTAAGATTCTAAGACTCATCCTGTGAGATTCAGAGTCTCTAGACCTGAGTGGCCAATGACCTTAAGGAAAAATACTATCGTTCGTGCACTTGAACTTTTTTCTTTGGTTGTTTTTTCTATGCATCTTCTGGTAATTAGTTAAGACCTCCATGGCCAACATTACTCTAGAATGGAGGCTGCTCAGCCTACTTTTACTCTAATCCAGAGGCAGGACCCTCAGTCCACTCAAATGTAAGCCCAGTTCATCTATGTAGGGATTGGGAGCCGAGCAGGTAGGATCAAATAATGGGACTTTTTTTCCATCTGTGCATTGACTTCTGTACATATCTCTCTTTCAGGGAACTTATCAGAAGACTTTTTGCTACCCAAAATCAGGAGGGGGTTTCAAAGTTTGATCAAGTGTCTTTCCATCTCATGATGACCAATTGATGGCAACAACTAATTAGTTTAGATTATTAAAGGTATACTTCCTATATTATCTTTAGAAATTACAACATGCCAGCTCTAAATGGGTAAGAGGCGGAGAAGATTAAGTAGGGCCCAAAGAGTCATTCAACAATGCCCAATGATGGGTTCAGCCTCTGAAACCTTCAGATTTTGACCACATAAACAGAATCTGTATCCTTATCTCTTGAAAGGGACATGTGTGACTAAAAGCCTCTCTTCATGCCCATTATACAGGGCCAACATATAGGGCTTTAAGATATGGGCAAAAATGAAACAGGAAAATGTAAAAAAGAGAGAGAGAAAGAAAGAAAAATGAAAATGTTCTAGAAAAAAACAGAAAAAAAAAAAAAAAAAGAAATATGCATGATATTTTAAAATATTACCCAAAGTTGTTATCTCAGTCACTGGCCAAGCCATGCCACAACAGTTGTCCAATGAATTATAGTACACTGTGTGGAATGGACTCCATTCTAAAGCAGTAGGCTCCAAGGTGCCATGCAAAGATACTTCAATACTAGATTGTAAAGAAGACCCTGTTGGTAGCCCACTCAAATTCTCAGCCCACTTTCTACACTCAGCTTTCCTCGACAGCAGAATCCCCAGGTTTGTTTATATATTCATCTTCCTCTAGGAAGCCATTTGCTCAAGAAAGATGGGTCTAATCTTAAACCCCAGTGAGTGGTTCTTGATTATTGGTAATGCGATTTCCCTTGCCAGTGACTAATTTAAGGGGGTATGTGTCACCCAATCCTGGCCAATGAGATATGAGGGGCAGTATGCCAAAGGGCTTCTGGGAAATTCTTATCACCTACAAAAAGAGACACAATGGAAGGTATGGTCCCTCTTTTACCATTGGCATGCCTTCATGTTATCCTGGAACTTTGGCAGTCACTCTCAAACTTTTAATGGTAAGGCCAATGTGATGATTAGGTTAATGTGTCAACTCAACCAGGTAATTGTGCCCAGTTGTTTGGTCAAGCAAGCACTGGACTAACTGTAATACAAGGGCATTTATGGACTTTAGTCACCATTGACTTTACTGCAGTGGTAAATCATAGATAGCTGATTACAGTTATATCAATCAGGGAGATTGCCATCAGCAATGAGTGATGCTTTATCCAATCAAGTGAATGCCTTAAAAGGGAAAGTGATTCCAGCACTGAGTGAGAATTTCCCAGCTTGTCTCTGGACAGCCAGCATCTCCCAGAACTCATCAAGGACCTTCACTGGACTTTCAATTGGAGCTCCTGGTTGCAGCCTGCCTGCAGAAAGAATCTGGACTTGTGCATCCCCACGGTCATGTGAGAGACTCTGAAAAAATCTCTTACTATCGACAGATATCTCTTGTTGGTTCTGTTTCCCTAGAGAACCCTGACTAATACAGTTAATATGTGAGAATAAGAATACTGATAGGATCCTGATGTCATTGTTGCATTCCTGAACTACTGAATCCTGAAAAATTGTTATATATATATAATGAAACCTTTGATATTTAAGCCATTTTGTTTCTTATAACCTCCAAACTTATTTAACTCACTATGCTTTAAGTACCACATGCTTGCTTAATAATGCTTCTCCCAAATAAAGCTATTTCTATACCTTCCTCTCTAATTTATAACAGCCTGGCAAGAGATCCTGATTCATGATTTGCTACCTCTGGCAACAATACTCAGAATCCCTCTGAACAATAACAAATGAAGATGGGAATCAGGAAAATTAGAACCAACACCTCTAACATTGATCCTCTGTTAGTCACTGTCCTAGAAAACTTTATACATTACCCTACTTAATCTTCATGGAACTGTTATCCACTTTTACAGATGAAGTAACAGATGCACACAGAGGTTAAGATGAAAAAAGCATGGAAAAGGTTGGCCTTGTTAAGGATAATGCGCATGTGGTGCTCTGAAGCTATATGTACTCCAGAAAAAAATAGTCTTAAATTTAATCTTTTCCTGTGAGTAGGAACCCATTGTAAGTAGGACCTACTGATAAGGTTACTTCAAGTTAAGGTTTGGCCCACCTCAATCAGGATGGGTTTTAATCTTACTACTGGAGTCCTTTATAAGAGAATGAAATTCAGACAGAGAGAAAAATCCACAGGAAGCAAAAGGTTGGACACTGAAGGACCATAAAAGAGAAGGGAGAGGGCAGAAAATGGCACCATGTGCCTTGCCATGTGACCAAGGAGCCAAGGACTGCTGGCAGCCAGCCCCAGAATACCAGTCTTCAGGAAGAAAGCACTGCTTTGATGACACCTTGATTTGAATGTTTGTTTGTTTGTTTTTTCCTCAATACATAAACTAATAAATTCCCATTATTTAAAAGTTTACTCATTTCATGGTATTTGTTTGAGCAACCCAGAAAACTAAACCAGAATGCATGCAGAATACATCTCTACCCTCAGCATTCCATCTTGTCATTAGATAGAACTGTGGCTGTGAACAGACCACAAGAGAGCCACAGAAGAACTCAATGAGCATCACTTATTTGGACCCACCAGGAGAGAAAGTAAGATTCCAGGAATCTGACTTTTTAACCAGCTGCCTGGAAGAGTCAGATGGGCAGCCAGGTTTAGGAGATAGAGAAAACTGAGCTGCCCAAGGGTGAGGGGGTCTGAGATTTGAGAGAGAAAATAGGGCAAACTTAATTGATTGGTTTCTCTGATCTACTAACTCCTTTTCAAGGAAGTGTGCAAAAAGCTTCAGAAGTTAACTCCCATCAGAGTGGGTAAGTAACCTTAATTCTTTATAGATTAGGATCATAAACCAAAGATAATTTGCTTCCTAAATCCTACAGGCTCTGAAAGACTGTGCATGTTTCCTTGTCTTTTCTGGACCACTTTTTCATGTCCTAGTACCAACATACCATGAATTGCTTGCAACGGACACTGAACAGCCTATATTAGAAAAGAAATTTTAAAATCCCACCATGCCAAGGTCACAGTAATTTCAAGCACTTTCTAACAGAGATATTGAATAGTCTGGATTCACCAGTAAGATTTAAAATAAAGCATGCCTACATTTTCATTATGGCAATTATCTGTCTACCATGGTCAGAGTACATGAAAGTCACCAAAGATGAATGATGCTAATTCAGAACAGCAAATGGATGGCCTATCAGTAACCACATCCTCATCTTATAACATGGCAGACATTGCTAACCAATCTTAACTCTTTCCCACTGAGTCTGGATCTGGTATCCAAATCCTTTAACAAAGTGCTTCAGGGATCCACTTTCAATTTATAAGGGTAAGGATTGATAAATGTAATGAACTATCTGCTATACCTGTGCTGAAACCACTTCAGAACAGGAGTGAAAATGAAGTACTCTCACTTCTAGTAGAAAAAAATATGAATTCATTTTCCACTCTTCTGGGGCATCCAGGTCTCATTATTATTATTATTTCTACAACTTTATTTCTTGGTCATAAAGGGTACTTAGATAAATGTTTACTGAATTGAATCTGATTTTTTCCTACTACTTTAGCATTTCCTCAACATGAATACTAAACTCAGCAGAGACCATGACGCCCTGGAACCAAAACAGTTAATTATCAAGTCACCAAGGCTGAAGCAGGAGGAACAGCTTAGGAACTGCCCATTTTTCTTGTAATAAAGAAAATAAAGAAAATAAAGACAGCAATTCTAAGAACATTTATTAACCCCCCAGTATGGGTAATTGCCATCAGATGTGAGTCTGTCAGTCTTGCATTAACATAAGCTACTGCATCGTGGTTTTCAATGGCACGTAATGCCCATGATACTGTAGATAAGTGCTAACGCTGAGCTTTGAGAACCAAGCCCTGTGTCCAGCAAATGCTTTTAAAAGAATTTCACTCTCAATGGTTGCTTGCCTAGAAAAAATTCATTTTATGTTAAAAAAAAAAAGAAAAAGAAAGAAAACAAGGAGAAGGCATTCTATTGAGCAAGCAGTTTCTTAACTCATTTTAAAATAACCTCTTATATTCACGAACAATTTCTCCAATGGTGGGATCATGGAAAGAGACTTTGTATGGTTTAGCTATATGCCCCATTCTATATTAGTGTACAACATAAAAAAAGGGAATGGTGATAAAACCAAAAAAAAAAAGAGAAAGGCTTTATAATAGGACATGCCAACCAATTTTAAATTGAATTACACAGCCTGCTAATCTTTATGATGGGATAAAATTTCTTTCAACATTACACATTATATAAAATTTGCAGCACTTTCCCATTCTACTTTTTGAGCTGATACCCCCACACATCTCCTCCACAATAAACCCTCTCTCCAGTCCCAAAAGCATTGTTCCTATTGACTAAGAAGGCAGGGCACAGCTCTAAGCAAGCTTTCATTTTTATAGCTATTGTTAGTTGATGCGCATCTATATTTCACAACAGGGCATACACAAACAATATTATGAATACTGGCCATAATTTTCTAATACCATAAGCACAAATTTTAAAAAAATAGGATTCAAATACAGGTATATGGTAAAAGAGCTTTTGAATACTAACAATATAGAGCTTTGTCAAATTTTAAAAATGGCTGGATATTTGTTTTATTTGATGAAACAGCCACACTTCAGAAACTCTGAACTCTTCAAGTCTAGAAGAGGAAGTAACTCTGTTGAAAGCCTGAACCTGTCTGTCTGGGCTATTTTCTTGTTCATTTTGTGTCTCTCTCTTTAGGTGATGGAAGGTGGGGTGGTACCAATGAGAAGGGAGAGAGTTTTTTCTTTAATCATGGACAACCTCAGACTTCCAACTCCTCTAACCCTGATGATCAGAACTGAAAGAGGAAAGCAAATGCTTCCTTGATAAGCTTCCTGATCCTTCTTCCTCCTGAAGTGAGAAACAGAGCTTCCAAAATTACCTTATTAAAACCACGTATAAGATAATTCTAAGAGACTTGACCTTTCTTAAAATTTAAGTTCCTTCCTGATACATTATACTTTAGTACTCTACTATGAAATATTATTGTGATGGATTTTGTCTTGTTTATAATAAAAATGAAAGCCATACCCATATACATTTACTGGTGAACAACAAATTCATGATTTCTGAGCCATATAGGAGTTTTTAAAAATATTTACCAGGCAGGCAGAGAATGTACCACATTCTTGCATGGAAGGATAAAATTTAGATCCAAGAACTACTAAAAGAAACTATGGCAAATTATAATCTATAGAACAGCTTCTAGGAATCATACATGTTTTAGATCTTTCTACACATCCTAGACACTCTTTTAACTGGCACTCCACTCTCTGACACATTGTGACTGCGTCCTTGGTGCACTGACCAACTGAGGTTAATGGCTACTTCTGGTGACACTCATGTATTCCCTCCCACAAGTGAAGTGAACAATGTATCAGAGCTACTTACATTTACTCCCAATCCAGTTTTATGCCCACTGTACTTTTTTGCTATAATTATCTAATATAATTTTATATTTCTTAAAATGACTAAATATGAGTGGTTAAGAGAATGGATAAATTTGCTGTTGCATAAGGAGCAAACGATACCACTTTTAAAAGTAGGAGGGAAATCATAAAAAAAAAAATCTATGCTGCTCTCAGATGATTTCACAAGCATCTTTACAATCTTACTCATCAGTAAGCAAACCTAAATGGGAAAACCTGTAGATATAAATTACAGGGTGATTTATATAAGAAAGACAATGCTGATTTCTAATCCCTGGATCTGTATTTAAAGGAGAGGCCCTTCTTTAAAGAAGACAGGCCACAGTATTAACATCTGTATGCTTCTAGTTAAAATAAAAATATTTAGATATTTATGACTTATGGTTTTCTACTTTAACTGACATTTTTGATTCAGTGATCACTTTCCAGTTTCTGCCACACTGGATAAAAGGGTTTTGCTAGAGTAATCTGCATATACACAGGTTGTGAAGGCAAAGGTCATGCTTCTCCATGGCCCCTGATCCTCACAAGGTTCAAAGAACAAAACACCCAGAAGCAAAAGTCATAAAAGGCAAATGTGGATTTTTGGTTCCTCTCTATTTTGATAGGAGAATAATTAGTTTATACTAGAAAATTATAGAAATTAGAAAATACTAAGGGAAGCGGATATGGCTCAACTGATAAAGCATTCACCTACCATATAGGAGGTCCAGAGTTTGAACCCAGGGCCTCCTGGCCTGAGTGGTGAGCTGGCCTCTGCACAGTGCTCCCATGTGCAAGGAGTGCCATGCTGCACAGGGGTGTCCCCCATGTAGGGGATCCCCACAAGCAAGGAGTGTGCCCCGCAAGGAGAGCCGCCCCCACACAAAAAAAGTATAGCCCACCCAGGAGTGGCACCACCCACACAGAGAGATGATGCAGCAAGATGATGCAACAAAAAGAGACGCAGATTCCTGGTGTCACTGAGAATGTAAGCAGACACAGAAGAACACACAGCAAATGGACACAAGAGAGCAGACGACAGGGGGGGAGGGGAGAGAAATAAATAAAAAATAAATCTTAAAAAAAAAATACTAAAACATCAGTCTGGTTTCCTAAATCCTCAATAAAATCATGAATTACAGCTGATTAATCTAGCATTCCTCCAGTAGCACTAGTACTGCTACTACAATTACTACCTTTCACCACCCTTAAAATGATTACTATATGCTCTTGGTTAGTTATAAATCCCAAATTCAGGTGATAATGGAGACATGTATGGGGTTTGTTGTACTGTGGGCACTAAATCTCAAAGGTCTATAAGCGAAGGACTCAAAACATCATTATCAACATTTTATAGAGAAATCAAAGGTCAGAGGTTATATGTTTTATATATACTAATTAGATGGCTGACCCCCAGGCAAGTATAGTCTCCACAACATAAAAAGAAAGTTTACTTCTCAACCTTATTTCAATACCACAGAGAAAAACACATGAATAGAGGATAAATGAGAGCCACATAAATGGCAGAAGAGACACAACATTGTTTAATTGTACAACTTCACCTTAAAATTAGAAAAAAATCATATATTCTTTCTTTCTTGCTCCTGAAATTTGAACAGAATCATTAAAACACACATACACACACACACACACTCATACTGGGGGCAGGGGTGGGAGAAGTTTGCTTCAATTTTATATTACATGCAAAATTTCCTGCAGCAACATCTAAATCTGGTAGATCAATAATGCATGTTATAGTTAGCTACTTAATTATTCATTTTGGATTTACTAAATAGGGTTTTAAAACAAATTCCAGATGTGAAAAGAGCTCGGAAATACAGACGGCATAAACAAAAATAAAAGTCATTTTCCCCAGTGTATTTCTTTTCTAGAACATCATAAAAATCTCCAAGTTTCAAAATTAGAGACATTTAGATTGAGAAACTTTATGACTTTTTTAAAAGATTATGCATGTGTATAGGTTATTACTAATGCTAAAATCAAATGCCCTAAATCACCCTTTTTTCAAAATATTATCCATGAAAATAGCCTGTATTACAATATCTAAAGAACACAATATAACAAATAAAAATGAAAAGGATTTAATATCCATGACATATAAAAAGATCATACACTCAACAATAAAAAGACAAACTATCTGATTAAAAAATGGGCAAAAGGGAAGCGGATTTGGCTTTATTAGTATGTATCAATAAAATTGATTTGTCTAAAAAGAAACTCATGTGAAATACAAATATGGGTCATATTGCTTTCAAACAGAATAAATGTATATTGTTACCACATGTTATTATCAGACTAAAAAAACCCATTATGAAAGAAATCAGGCACAAAGTACTACCTGTTGTATGATTCAATTTATTTAATATGTAAATATAAATCAATTTATAAAGATGAAATTAGATTAGTGGTTATGTAGGGCTGTAAAAGGATAGAGGAATTGTGAGGTGACTGCTAAGGGTTGTGAAGTTTTTCTTTTTGGAGTCAAGAAATTGTTCTAAAACTTTTTTGGTGATGAAGGCACAACATTGATTAAATTAAGACCCATTGATTACACACTTAGGAAAGATTGTATGGTTTGTGAATATATCTCAATAAAACTGCTTTAAAATAAATAAATATGCAGGAATAGCCAGAAATAGCAGTCATGTATAGCAGGGGAAGCATAGCAAGGCTGAGAGGTGATGAATTTTTTGTTTGTCTTTTGTTTACTATTACTAGTTTTGTTATTGAAATAATGAAAAAGCTCTAATAACAATTGAAGTGATGGACGCACAACTATGTGGTTATGTCAACTACCATGATTGTACATTTTGGATGTATTATATGCTTCACTAATACGCCTCAATAAAATTGATGTGTTTAAAAAAAAAGTGAATGCTATCATGAGAACATTAACCAAGGATATGTAACAAAAAGTAAAAAAAGAAAACAAAAAAAAATTGCTGATTTCAGTGAAAACAATCCAAATCAGAAGACTAATTCAGGGTCGCTGCATAAGGTTGTGGAGGCTGCTGACTGCACGAGAGCAGCTGCCAAGGGTGTACCATGAGCCACTCAGTAAGCAAGTAGTCTGGCAGGCCCCGGGGCTGCACCACCCAGGGAACACCTCTTACAGTTTGCACGAATGCACCTTATGGACAAGCAGAAGCCATGACCAGGAATAACATATTGTCAAAACTGAACAATTTAAAAATGAAAACGCAAAAGTAGCCCCATTTCCTTCCCCAAGAAATAAAATAGAAAAAAAAAAAGATAACAAAGGCAAACAAAAACAGAACCAAATGCAGGGATCTAACTGTGAGTTTGAACTGAGTCCCCCAATTTAGGCTAAATTATGTACTCCTAAGTAATCAATTATCTTTGCAGGACCATTTGACCCACAAATCTAAAACATGCCTTCAAGTTTCCACAAGGACCAATAGCCAAGCCAGTAACACGCAGAGTATATACATGTACAAATTTCCAGTACCACCAGCTGGGTTATCAAGGCTTTCAGGACTTCGTTCCTTAGCCACATTTTGGTCAACAGTCTAGCAGCCTTTCATCAGATAAATCTAGTTCGTTGGAAATTAGTTATAAATTTCACTATATTTTTTAAAAATCAAGATACCAGGTAGTATCTTTTTGAGCTCTCCCCCTGATCCCCAAAAGAATCTTAGGTAACTCTTTAATGTAAAAATATTTTCTGATCTTTGCCAGCACAATAAAAACCAGAAATGAAACATAAAATATAATGTCACTAGATTCCACACTGTGCACGTCTCTAGGAGCCTAGAGACCTGCCCCTCCTTTATGTTGTGGAAAAAGGTAGTATTGGAGCAGATTCTGCCCCTTAGAGCTATGTGACCTAGGGTACAGTAACTCCTCTGAGTTTCAGGTTCTGTAACTGCAGGGCAAGAATCACTTCCTTGTATGTTTGGTGGGAGGTTTAATGAGATAAATGTATTTTAAAAACACCAGCCTAGCTACCTAGCATAGTATCTTGTTATTTAGCTTTTCTTATAATTATTACTTAGAACTGCAGGTGAAAAAAACTAATTTCATAGGACCAAGTTTCCATTATGACCCTTCACTCCTTGAGGGTGTAAGAAAGTAAGAAACAGTATTTTGATTTAGTTTGATTTTTTTTTTAAGATTTATTTTTATTTATTTTGCTCCCCTCCCCCCAGCCCCACCCACCCCAGTTGTCTGTTCTTTGTGTCCATTCCCTGCGTGCTCTTCTGTGTCTGCTTCTGTTGTTGTCAGCGGCATGGGAATCTGTGTTTCTTTTTGTTGTGTCATCTTGTTGTGTAAACTCTCTGTGTGTGCGGCGCCATTCCTGGGCAGGCTGAACTTTTCTTTTGCAGTGGGAGGCTCTCCTTACGGGGCGCATTCCTTGCGCCTGGGGCTCCCCTACACGGGGCTCCCCTACACCCCTGCATGGCAGGGCACTCCTTGTGCGCATCAGCACTGCGCGTGGCCCAGCTCCCCACGGGTTAAGGAGGTCCTGGGTTTGAACTGTGGACCTCCCATGTGGTAGGCGGATGCCCTATCCACTGGGCCAAGTCCGCTTCCCTAGTTTGATTTTAAAACTTTATTATAGGCACATAAAAAGACGCTCAGCATCACTAGCCATTAGGGAAATGCAAAGCACAGCCACAGCTGTGGCTTCACAATCACTAGAATGGTTGTTACCAAAAAACGGAAAACACCAAGTGTTAGTGAGGATGCAGAGAAATAGGAATGCTTGTACATTGTTTTGGGGAATGCAAAATGGTGCAGCAGCTGTTGAAAATGGTTTGGGGATTTCCCAGAAATTTAACCATAGTATTACCACATGACCCAGCAATTACACTTTTAGTTATTTATCTAAAACAGTTGAAAGCAGGGACTCAGATATTTGTAACTCAGTAGAAATAGTAGCAATATTCACAATAGCAACCCATGTCCATTAGTAGATGAATGGATAAACAAAATTTGGTGTATACATACAATGGAATGTATTATTGAGTTATAAAAAGGAATGAAATTCTGATACATGCTACAACATCATGTTGAGTCAAACAGGCCAGATGCAAAGGGATAATTATTATATGATTTCACTTATATGAAATACCTAGAATATTCAGATTCAGAGAGACAGAAAGTGATTACAGGATACCAGTGATGGGATGGGAAGAGTTAATGCCTAATGGACACATAATTTCTGTTTGGGGTGATGAATGAGAATTTGCAATGGATGATAGTTATTATAGCACAATATTGTGAATGTAATTAATACCATTCTGTTGTATACTTGAAAGTAGTTAAAATGGAAATTTCATGTTGTATATGTTAACACAGTAAAAAAAATTTTAATTGCAGTACATAATTATGGATTAAATCCTAGAATTAAAAAATATTTGCTATAAAGGACATTATTAGGGTAATTGGCAAAATTTGAAAAAGTTTTGTCGATTAGATAATAGAATGGTATTAATTTATATCTCCTGGTTTTGATCAATATAATGGGGGTTTTGCAAATGGAAATCTGTGTTATTAATAAGGATACAGATATTTTGAAGTATTTCGCTAAAGAGGCAGGACTTTGGCTTACTCCCAAATGGCTTGAGAGTGAAAGAAAAATACATAGAGAATGATAAAGCAAATGCAGCAAAACATTAACCATTAGTGAATGTGAGTGAAGGGTATATGAGAAGTAATTGTATTATTCTTGCAATTTTCTCCTAACTCAAATTTTGTTTCAAAATAAGAAGAATAAAAATATTAATTAAGATATTTTAACCACTGGGGCTGCCCATCAGTGTGAGAAGTGCTATGCACACATTTAATGGGCCTGACATGAGGCCCTTCTAGTCCTGCACTTTCCACTCCCCGGGCTAGTGGCTTGCCCTGCATGCAGGAATGGCTGTATTGAATTAGATGGACAGTGCAATAATTATTTCCAACTCCAAGTGAGAAGGTGTAGGGTGAGCTAATGATTTGTCTTATATCTCTGATGAGTACTTTATTATTTGCATCATAATATTTTTATTCCTTTCCCCTGAACATAATGCCATGTTGACAGCAAGGTCAGTTAAGTTACTATAAGGGATTTTTAATGAAAACAATTATAAATTTAAAATAAGTGTGTTTAAAGCATTTAACAGTCACCAGGGTCAAGTGATTACAGCAGTTACAAGACCCATGGGATATGTTCACACCAAAACAAAGTGAATAAATGACCTCAGCTGGCGAGTGTAATCACTAAGTGACCAAAGGGGTCAGAGAGAGTGCAACCCTGAAGACTTTCACGCAAAACCAATAATGAAAATTTATCAGTCAAAGGAGGGGTAGGGGAAACATCAAGAATTAGTGATCCAGTGATGGACTGGAAGCAGAACTGACTCTCTTTGCTGCTAGAAGGACAAGGAAAATGGCATTCCAAAACCCAGGCATAGCTGGAATAAAGGTTCCTGGAAACACGCAGGCAGGCTGGGGGGCGGGGGGAACTAAAATGGAAATGATCTATGCACTACCGCAAGTTCAAAATCAAACTAAAGGGCACTGTGGTATTAAGGATACTGTACTTATCCAGAAAGCTGCAGCAGGATTTATAAGTGCATTAAGAGGTTTCCAATACAGGGCAATGAAGGATGGGGTGGGATGTTAAACACAATATGATCTAGGGTGGTTGTCAAACTTTACATTCACAGCCCTTGTTGTAAACTAAGGGAAGCAAAATATTTCGCTCAGGAAGCATGACTAGGAAGTGAGGGCAACAAACATTTATGAAGGATCACTCTTAGCTAGAGACTCCACCTGGAGTATGCATGTGCTTAGGTGACTCTGAAAGAGATTGGAAACCCTAAAAATAATGTGTGCAAATTGTCTGAAGGTAGTATGGAGAGAGGAAGCAACGATGACCAACTGGGAAGGTCAGGACCACTGTCACAATAGAGGTATAAGGGAACAATATTGATAGGCAAGTATTGAGACCAACATGAGCTAATATTCAGCTATTCAACAGCAATGTATTCAGTGTTTATTACATGCAAGAGTGCATCAAGAGTAGGAAGCAAGACAGACACAGTCCCTGTTCTTATGGAGCTGATTTCCTCACTCACCCATTCACTCAGTGAACAATTTTCGAGCAGCTCCTACGTGTCAGGAACTGTTGGAGATATGGGGGATACAAATCCCCATACAAAGGCCAAGAAAAGGTCCAGGCCCTCATGGAGCTTACAGTCAGTGGAGGAGGATGATAAGGAGACACAGAAGTAGGTAAAATAAGAACTCTATGAGGAGGTTGCTTTGGAGTGACAGAACAAGGAACAGCAACTACAAAGGTTCAAGGTAGAAAAAACTTTGGATCGGATTGTTGCTATGGTCAGAGAAAAGGGAACAAGGAAGAAACTGGTAGGACACAAGCCCAGAGAGCTTAGGACAGGCCAGAGAGAAGGGTGGGAGAGGAGTGAAGCTGGACAGACAGGTTGGACCAGCTCATAATGGGCTTTGAATACCACAATAGACTTTTCCGGTAAATTAATGGTTCCTAAAAAGCATTCCACAAAATATCCATCTGATGGGATGCCCATGAAAAGGGATCCAGTGCCTCTGAGTTTTTTCATCAGTAGAATTGATAATAGCATCAACCAATCTCAGAGTGTTGTAAGGATTAAATGAGTTAATGCACATAAAGGGTCGGGCAACACCCAGTGTTCAATATATGTTTGTTATGATTATTAGATGACTACAGGGAAGATAAACGGTAGTCTGGGTCTCGACCATCTCATTAGCAGCTGACAGAGATCTGAAAGAAGTAAAACTGACAAAATGTGGTCATAGATAGAGGATGCCTGGGTTAAGAGTAACATGAATCAAAAGGCGAACATAGGAGAGTAAGCAGTATTTGGAGGAGATATTTAGTGCGACATAATGGTTTTGAAGTATCTATGGACCGTCTACCATCTATATGGAAATACTGAGTCACCAGTTAGATATAAGTATTGGGAGAAAGCAATTAAGATAAAACCAGTGCTCTATTCCATAAATAAAATCTCAAAGAATTAAAATAATCTCCCAGTTTTAATTCTCAAGGAATTAAAATAATCTACCAGGATGAAAAACAGCATCACATCCATGCAAAAGACAAAGCCCCTAACTCCAGGCACTCCACTTAAAAAAATCTGATGTGCAAAATAGAGCAAGATATTTAAACTCTCTGCATTCAGGCTGCCTAGTATATAAAATGGGGGAAATAATACTGATAATCAGAGGGTGCACACTAAATCCAGCCATCTCGCTCTTTTGTTCCCTCCTGCATCCTCAGTGCTTACCTCAAAGCAGGACCTGGCCCCTGGAGCCACACTTAGAACATATTCAAAAAATCTTTGGAGTCTGAAGTCCCTTCATGTTTGGAACACAAGGATCCTGCACTAGGCTTTAGGATTGTATTGTTTGAGGGATTTAATTTTCTCTCTTGGGCCAGATGGTTTGGAAAAGGTGGGGACATATCAGAGAGTACCTTTTTAACTTTATTTATTTTTCATTGTGATATAATTTACATACAGTAACATGCTAAAAAAAAGTCACCCTTTCAAGGAAAGTGTTTACCTGGCTTTTTCTGTTAAACTGATGTAGTAACGATTAAGCATATATTACCTGTGTGGCCCATGTCTTTAGGAGTTGGGGATATTTCAGGAAAGGAAAGCAGGGAGCTTTTTAATTGGAGGCTGGAACAGTGCAGTCGACATCCAGTGACTTTAGCCCTCGTCTCAGCTCTTGTGTTAGCTCACAAGGTGACCCTCACCTGTCCTTCCACCTTTTGGATCTCCATCCATCTCTCAGTAAGACAGGAATAACACTGTCTGCCCATATCAACTTCCCTGGAACATTATAAGCTATTAATGATTTAATATACTCAAAGGTACCTTGAGTCCTTTGGAGGAAAGATGCCATATAATTAGAGGTATTATAATTAATGTAATTTAAGAAAATGGCTGGCCATGCCACAGAGGATTAGGTTCACATGGATCACAAAAAGCCTAGTCATTAGGACGTCAGGTCACTAATGATCCTTCCTGGTGGAACAAAACCCAGTCTTACTTATTTGAGCCTATTCAACTATCTTTATGTGGGTTCATATTTTTTCAAGTACTTTACTTCATTCTACACCAAAAACTGAACTATTCTTTTAAGTTAATGTTGCCCTTATTGGGAGGATACATTTATTTATGAATTAGACCATGAAATAATATTTTTAGGAATAAAATATTCTCCAAAGTAAAGGAGAACAGGAGGATAATAAGCACAAACCAACAGTTATTTGGATTAAACAAATACTCTTATCCTATAGTATTATAGACAAGAAAACAGGATTTTTATATTCACAATATATAGGAAATTCCTCTAGACAACTTTTAAAATTCTGGAGGCACACACTCAGGGGAAAAAACCCTAAATGAACTGCTTGAAAAAGAAAGAAAAGTTATTATATAAATTATAACTCTAGGATGGTAACTGAAGAAATCAAATTCTAAATAAAAAACTGAAAAGTGCATATTGTTTTTGTAAGAAAGCAAAGGTTAAGAAGCTCCTTTCATATTATACTCTTAACAACAAGAACCAGAGAGTAAGAAAGTTGTCTTGTTTGCCGTTCTTAAAGCCTCATACCTTTACCTCTTTATTAGGTTTGACTATAAAATGGTCATAAAGCTATATGACTATGAATGGCCCAATGAGGCTGCCCCTGTTCAAACCATTACTGAAACTATTGGGGAGGGGGGGAGAGGGGGAAAGATTTTTTTATTTATTTCTCTCCACCTCCGCCCCACTTGTCTGCTCTCTGTGTCCATTCACTGTGTTCTTCTGTGACCACTTCTATCCTTACCAGAGGATAAGGATAGAGATGTTGCATCATCTTGTGTCAGCTCTCCGTGTGTGTGGCACCATTCGTTGGCAGGCTGCACTTTCTTTCACACTGGGCGGCTCTCCTTACAGGGCACACTCCTTGCGTGTGGGGCTCCCCTATGCAGGGGGGCCCCCCCTTTCATGGCAGGGCACTCCTTGTGCGCATCAGCACTGCGCGTGGGCCAGCTCCACATGGGTCAAGGAGGCCTGGGCTTTGAACCGCGGACCTCCCATGTGGTAGGTGGATGCCCTATCCATTGAGCCAAGTCAGCTTCCCTGCTATGTACCTTAATAGAGAGCAGTCATCACTGTCATATCATTTTATTCAAAATGCACTATCCCAACTTTCCCACCCCTCTTATTCATAAGACCCAGTTCTCACAAATTCTTCATTGTTTTAAGAAATCAGAAGACTTCAATGTGCAAGCCATGCCTGCAAAGCATGTACATGAGTTTTTAAAAAGCTAGAAAATCGCCGCTGATACCTGGCTAAAGCCTGGTATGCTGGAGAGTGTAAGACATGAGCTAGTGGGCAGGGATGGTTTCCAAAAGGAGGGGAGGTGACACCAGAGAGGAGAGCAAGTGGACCAGATTAAAGAGGGGCAACAGGAGAGAGATGACAGGCAACTGAGGAAAGGGTGAGGGCGGGGAATGATTCAGAGGTTCATTAGAATCTGAAAAAGAAACATAGGAGTGTTTGGTCTAGGGTGCTTGGAAAAAGGACAGAGCCAGGTTTCTGGGGCCCGTCAGGACTACAGTGCTCCCCCTTTCCTCTGTCCCACAGGCAGAGCAGACTAGCGGGCCACTGTGGCACAAGACTGTAAGGCCACTTTCTCTGGAATCCTTCCCTCTCCACATCCCTCCATCTTCTGTCCTCCCAAAGAGTAAGAGAAACCCACAAGCAGGGCAGGAAGAAGGAGTCACAACATGCTTGGATAACATAATAGTAGCAGACAACATTTACTGACCACTTAACACCTGTGTGCATTGTGTAGCCTTTATCTTGTTTAACCTCACAATAATCCCCATAGGTTAGAAACTACAAGCATCAACAATTCTCCTTGTATAGATGAATAAACTGAAAACACAGATTTAATAATGCTGAAACCAGGATTTAAACCCAGGCAGACTAAGTCCAGGGCTCGTGCTCCCTTTTATACATCAATACACACACAAAGTAAAATACAACCAGATGCATAACCAGCTATTAAGAGTAGTTATCTGTGAATGGTAGGATTTACCAGTGATTTTAATTTTTTTACTGTGTCAAGAGTTACATGTTCTTTTTATAGTAATCATATAAGCTTTCACAATTAGAAAAAATAATTTGTAGTCATTTAATAAAAGCCCTTAAAGGTTGTAGATTTGCTGCCACTGAGGATATTCAATATATATATGATGCAAACTCTCAACTACTACCTAGAGATATTAAAGAGAAATCACATCTTTATAGAAGGAAATTTGACAGTACATAATGAAAAAAATGTTTTAAATTATATATTGTTTCAAACAACAATTCTGCTTCTAAGAATATATCTTAGGAAAATAATTAAGGATGTTTGCAAAGAGACATCAAGAAAGATGTTATTGACACAGGTGCATAAAATTATAGAAGAATGAAAACAAATTAGGTGACCCTTAATAGAGACCTGGCTAAATAAAATAGAAAGCAGCCATATGACAGAAGGCTATACTGACACAGAAGGATGTGTGCTTTTAAAAGCTACAAAATAATATGCATAGCTCTACTAAGTTTTTAAAATATTCATTAAACAAAAAGCCCTTCAAGAGTGAAAATAGAAATAGAAAGTAGAAATATTTATGAAATGCTATACACCAAATATACTTTGTATATTTCCAAATATGTGAATTTTCATAATGCATGTATTTTATATTCATTTTGGATTTATAGCCATATTTATTAATGTGGAACATTGTTCAAGATGTATCATTAAAGATGGAAAACAAGACTATCAAACAGTAAATTTTTGGTAAAAAAATATATATACATAATGTGTGTGCATATATATATGTCAATAGAGAACATTTTATAAAAATACACAATAAAATGTAAACAGGTTATTTCCGGCCATGTGTAATTTTGTTTTCTTCTTTTCACTTCTCTATTTTCTAAGTTATTAGGAACAAACATGTATTATAAAAATAAAATAAATAACTCGGTCTGTGAAAGCTTTTCCTAAAAACCAGCTCCAAAACTTTGGGCCAAGAGGAGAACCACTAAGAAAGGAATTCAGTCTTCCAATAAGATTATTCTGAAAGGGGCAAATTTGATTTGTATGTCTAAGATTTGGTATGTTTATTACAGGCACATACTATTATAACCTTGCCTAATGTGACAGTCCTACAAATATGAATAACATACTTCTTGAGATTTTCCTAGGAACCATTTTTGTTCTCCCTTTTAACCCTGGAAAAACTGAAGCTAAGAGCTATTAAATGATAACCCAGACCAAAGAAAAACCATAATTAAAAGTTCATAGCTATGGTGCCATGTTGAAAAGAATTTTTGACTGACTAGGTCAGTAGGTATAAATTTTCAGCTGAATGAATATAAATAGACCATCCAAGGACCCTGTCTTTCTAATTATAATGTAAGATTAAAAAAATAAGCCCTTCTTCAGTATTTCTGCACAATATATAAGAATCAATAACAGCCAACTAGATGCTAGAAATTCCATGCAGCAAAAGAAAAGAAAAAGAAATGGGAATGGGACAGGAAAATGAAAAGACAAAAGATTAAATACACACAGCACTACATAATTATAAACTTTGGATCAAAAGTGCAGTGACTGGACAAGAATTCGTGTGTGCAGATTATGTGCCAGGCCCTATACTCAGAACTGGGTATACAAACAACACTCTTTAAGCACACACTATCATCTAGTAGAGGAGAGAGACATGTCATCCACTATGTAACGACCATGGGAAGGACTGCTCAGATGCTTGACCAGTATGTTAAGGGAAGCAACTACCTCTGACAGTCAGTGAAAATGCCAGAGGATGCAATATTTGAGATGAAACAAAAACACTGAGTGAATTCTCCAGAAAGAGAATGTCATTCCAGAAAGAAGTAACAGGGTTTGCAAAGGGAAAGAGGTTTGAAAGGGCACAATGCATTTGGGGAATGGGAAGAAATTTGTTGTGGGTGTAATTGAAGGTTGTAAATAAGAAGGTGGATGTGCAAAAAAAGGTAAGACCCTCTAAAGCCTATTTGTGCAAGATTCAAACTCATATATGTAATATTCAAGAAGACTACCAAAAATATTCTGAATATGAGGGGACAATATAGATAAAACAGGATGAGCAATAAAGAATTTTAAAATGGCACAAGTGTAGGAAGACTGCAATAAACAGTCCAGTGTCTTACAGAATGCACCTTTGGGAAAAGTGGTATTAGAAATCACTAGTGGTCAGAATTTACTAAAATTCATTAAAACAATCACATTTTAAATGACAGATAATTGCGGCGGACAAGTTTACTTTTAAGTCATATCTGTGACTGGGGTGCATTTGACTTAAGATAAAATAAAAAATATTACAATAGTCATGTGGCTAGGAACTCAGCTCATTCATGACATACCTGAGCAATCTTGAACTAAAATATTACTGGGCTTTTAAAAAAATGTTTCTTTGGGCAAGATTTCTCTGTGCTTCTTCCACACAACTCTGCAGTCCCTGGCAACCTGGTCTCTCTGACCCAAGCTTTGTTCCCTTGAAAAAAGGACTAGGGGCAGGAGCTAGGTGGAGAGAGGAGAAGGAGGTTTGTTGGGATGGAGGACTGGGATGTCTGGTCAACCAGACTGAGAAGCAGAAAGCAGGGATTCTGGAGGCTCCTTCAAGGTGACAGAGTTAGGGATGTAGAGTTTCATTTCCTAACCCACGGCAGAGATTTCAGAAGAAAGGGGCCAGTGGGCCAGTATCAGCAGCTGTTGTATATATGGGTCATTTTGTAACTCAAGTGTTTGTAAGGGAAAGAGATCTGTCCACATAAGACAAGATTTCCAGGCTCCCTTCAGTGGCTACACATTTCAAGGAATGTCTGGTGCAATGAAATGCTAATGTTACAATGTAATTTAGGCTATCCCTTGGAGCTTCTGTGATTGGCTGTGTCTGCAGTGTTCTTTCCAGCTATTTAGATTGTCACAATGCCACTGGAATTGTCCACACCAAGTGTTTAGAATGTTTCCCCACCTCACAAAGCTCTCCAGCAGGCCAATTTGTAAATAGAGATTATGTCACAAAATAGCTTTAGCATGAAGTAAACCCACTTTAGAGCCTGTGCATTAGTATATGTGTGTGTGTTCAGGGATGCAGTTATTCAAAGAAACATGGCTTTACCCTGGACATGGCCCCTTCAGCAGAGAGCCCTAGACCCGAAACAAAAGTAAATGCCTGGGACCTGGATTCCGATGGACCTAAATTCAAATCCTGACCTCATTGCCTAATGGTGTGATCTTGAGCAAATTAATCTCCAAGGCTCAGTTTCTTTATGCATAAAAAGAATCTAATCATCCCTACTTCATGAGTTATTGTGAAGATGGCATGAAATGATGCAGGTTAAGGGGGAGTACAGCGTCTAGAATCTAATGCCCAGAGAGGATACATGGTAGCCCCTCCCCAACAAGTTCCAGTTCCAACTTGGCCAAAGCTTTTCTGAGTGACTCCTGGGCAATTTATTTTATCTCGTTTGCCTCAATGATCCCTTTTATCAAATTAGGGGATGGGATTCAGTGACCTGCAAGGCCTCTTCTAATCCCAACATTCTGTCCAGTTAATGTAATGTTAAGAGGGTGATGTGTTTTCAAATTCTATTCTTAAAGCTTTTGGTGCTCCTTAAGCTCTGATGCCAGCCCCTTCTAGTTTCTGCCTTTTGGAATCTATGCCACTGGCTCAGTTGTCTCCCTCTACACAGTTTGCTGAAGGCTTTCGATAAATCACAGGCTGTGCTGAGCACAGTACAAGCTTTATTACTCAGTGCATCCCTACTACTTGGGGTGTTATTATTATTATTATGCCCATTTTACAAATGAAGAAATCAAGGCTTCAGAATTTAATCAACTTATCAAAGTAGGCATTCAAATCCGAGCCTTCCCAGTTGCTCATAATCATGTTTCACCGCCTTTCTTTCTTTCACCTTAAATATACTTGTTCCAAGTTTTACTTCCTTCTGACCCCATACTATGTGAGCTTATCTCATATTTTACCTTATAGTAATGACTTTGTGTGTTACACCTGCCAGGTGACATATGTTCGTTAACCAGAGCCCATCATCTCTGAACCAACAGGGACCTCATGACTGGACGCTCAGGCCCTGCAGCTGGTAGGTTAAGGAGAGATTCAAGATGACTTGAAAATTCTCTTTCAAGTCACAACAGCACATGGCCAAACAACTGCTCAACTTCACCATGAAGCTGCCAGGAGTTACAGCATTTCTTTTAGTATAAGCTTAAAATCTGTAAGCTTTTCACGGAAGCCACAAGCCATTCATTTTATCATGGAATGGTCAAGGTAAAGAATTCAAGCTTTGAGGTCAAATGGCCCCAGTTTACTGGTTGTGTGAACCTGAAGAGGTTACTTACTTCCTCCAAGTTTCTTATACTAAAAGACCCTGGAAAAAAAGACCTAGCTGAGCTCAGGTTCCTCATCTGTAAAATGGGTATAATATTAACATACTTAGGGGATGTTATAGGGATAGAAGAAGTGCCTTGACAGAAGGAGAAATAGATATTAGTCTGGTGGGAAAATAAAGGAGCTTGGGGGATGGTCTTGATTGTTTCCAATAATCAGAGTAATCCTGACTATGGGAGAAAGAGAAATCAATTAGAGGCTTGCTGAACTCTATATACCTGCCAAATCTGTTTGCCCTCTTAGGGCAAAAGCCCTGGAGTGATCTGTCCCCTGAGTCCAGGTCACCTTTTAGCTGTTGCTGGAAAGCAAAACCTTGCCCTTTTTAGGTGAAAGGTTCCTGACTGAGTCAAGTGGTGGAGTGTAATCACACACCATCTCTCAGCCTCTGAGCATCAGGAGGTCGCCCTGGTAACAGGGAGCTATTCTGAGACTTCCCTATGGGATCCCAATTTCTCCACTGATATCCCACAGGCTCCCTTGGACCTCACATACTGCACCCCCTACTAAGACCTCTTCCTCCTACCTAACAGAGGGAAAATGAGAAGAGAAGGAACTGACTGCACAACTAGACCTTTGCATTTTATTTCTTTATCATTTTATTTCCTTAGTTATGGCACATTTCCATTTATAGAGTAGTTTCCCTTATAAAATCTTTCCACCTTTTAATCTACTAAATAATTTCGCTGACCCCCTTCTTGTTTTTACCCTTTAAATATCTGTTGATGGTTCATTCACCACATACCTCATTCAGTTATTAATGGCCCACAAAAACTCTAGGAGCAATCATTTACTGATTAATCTGCACAACAATCCAGAAAGACAGGTAGTATTAATCCTTAGTTCTGCAGAGGGAAGTCAAGGGGAAAAGTGAGGTTAACTCAGTTGCCCAAGGTCAGTAGCTAAACAAGATTAGAACCGGGATATAACTGTTTTGTATTTCTGCAAACATTTCCTGTGGTATCATTCTCTTTCTTTAAAACACCAACATTTGCCAACGAAGCTAGATAATTTGTGTTAAGATTTGGTTGCTGCAATCTAAAATTGTCAAAATTCACCCCAAAATAATTTACCTGCTAATAGTTCATAAATAAAAGTTGTGAAAATGAAGAGAGAATAGTACTTAAAGAAATTTTACACAGGCAAAAGAGTAGAAGTGAAAAGATACAGGGTGTGGATCTAATTCTGACACCACAAGGCTCTGAAAAAATCATTTAACTTTTCTTTATCTCTGCTTCATCTGAAAAAATGAGGTGATTATGCTAAATGTTATTTAAGGTATCTTGCTGTTTCAAAAGAAATGACTAGATACAACTATAACAGCACAAAATTTAAAAGTCATGGGAAGCGGACTTGGCCCAGTGGTTAAGGCGTCCGTCTACCACATGCGAGGTCCGCGATTCAAACCCCGGGCCTCCTTGACCCATGTGGACCTGGCCCATGCGCAGTGCTGATGCACGCAAGGAGTGCCATGCGACGCAGGGGTGTCTCCCACATAGGGGAGCCCCACATGCAAGGAGTGCACCCCGTAAGGAGAGCTGCCCAGTGCGAAAGAAAGTGCAGCCTGCCCAAGAATGGTGCCGCACACACGGAGAGCTGACACAATAAGATGATGCAACAAAAAGAAACACAGATTCCTGTACCGCTCACAACAGCAGAAGCAGACAAAGAAGAAGACACAGCACATAGACACAGAGAACAGACAACGGGGGGAGAGGGGAGAGAAATAAATAAATGAATAAACCTTAAAAAAAAATAAAATAAAAATAAATAAAAATAAAAGTCACACAATGCAGCTAAGATCACTGTAAAAGTAGTACATTCATTCATTGCTAATGATGTAAACGTACAATGGTCACAATACACAGTAAATGTCATTAAAAATTCCATAGTCTTTGGCTTAGTAATTGAACTCAAAGACAGTATTTATCCTAAGAAATAAATCAACCAAAAAAAGACATATACATGAAAATGTGCATTTCAGAACTTGCTATAAGAGGAAAAACTGGCATCAGTTTAATGTTCACCTTTAGAGGGATGTCTTACTAAATATAGGCACAGCAAATAATTTAGACACCATGTTACTTCTAAGAAGGATAAATATGAAAACTATGCAAAAACATTTTAAGAGGTTACTAATACTATTAAGTGAAAATAGCCAAAACTAAAAGAGCAGAAATGTACTCTGTCAGCAATACAAAATATAGATAGATGTGCAAGTTCACAAGACAAAGTCAAAATAGTGATGTCATTAGTTAGACTTATTGTTCATTTTTTAAAATATTTTAACTGATTTAATGAATACTGTTTTTAATTTAAAGCACGTTTTGTGATTTAACCAATAATTTAAAAATTTCACAAAGCCTGCTTTGATTTGATGGAAAAAGACATTTTAAAGTTTCTGCCTAAATCTCCTGAGTAATTTTTGTTGGCTGACATATTATGACATTATTCATCCAGAGTGATTTCTACTCTTTACCATATAATCCTTTAGTATCTTGAGAACCTCAACTTTTGAATTTCTTTCCCTCACTTAACAGGATTCTTTCAAAGCTGTCTTCAGATCTAGCTGTGAATAACCTCATGTTGCCTTGTAATGCTAATATTTGACCGCCTGACCCAGTATCCACCATTTTGCTATAACCCCGGCCTATGGGTGCCTCAACAGCAACCACAAAGTTGCCATTGTCCTTTTCATGGTGGTTTCATATTCCAAGTATCTGGCACCTTACAAGAGGCTATCTTGTCTTTGTGGGGGTCTTAAGACACCCTCCAGTTTTCTTAGGGGAGCTGCTTCCAAGCATCACTGTGCTATAGGACCTTCTCTTCACATAAGGACTTTTATAACCTTCATTTCTTAGAAATCTTCTCTTACTAGTAGGTCATTTCTACGTCTTTGCTCATAATATCTGGGAAAGATTTCAGAGCCAATGAATTAAAAATATGATTCTAGGTCTCATGTGTGCCAATGAATGCCCTCATTAAAGCAGAATGAGTGAGATGAGATCGGTTTCAAAGCTTTCTATCCCTTTGCCCCAGAGCCGCTGAGGCCAGGCACTGAAAGGATGCACAGTAAAATTAAATATCTAAAAATTCATCTTTAATTAACAGAATTGGATTAAAGCTAGACACTACTGCATATCATACGAGAAATGGCTGAGCTGGCTTCCAAGTGCTCTAATTCAATTAGGACACCGTGAGTGACACTCGGACGGGAAAGGTTAATTGGGGGTGCCAGAACGCAATCATTCCTTACCTAACCAGTCATTAAACTTCTTAACCTCTGAGGGCAGTCCCAGCTCGGTGAAATCGCCTGTGTGGAGAAGGATGTCCCCATAAGGCATCTGGATACCATCTGTTCTGGAGTGTGTGTCTGAGATGCAGACAAAGCGCGTGTGGCCCGCTGGTTTTGGAGTGTCATATGGGATGGGGTCGACCCTAAAGTAGACATAACAGATCCCATAACAGTTAAACATATCAGAACCCTCACAATTTTTTATCGCATATACATATCATTTGTTTTCCATGAACGCACCCAAACAAACCGATGCAAAGTCAGAAGGCATATTGTAACAAGGGAAACACTGGGTGGAAAGGAAACAGCACTCCACTGGGCCAAATTCAAAAAGTCTAACTTACCTGGTAGGTGAATTGAAAGGAAAGAATACCTTATTCGAAGAGATGGAAATAACTCAGAAAACTGGCAAAGTGACTAATGGTGAAGTTTAGGGATACTGAACCCCAACCGGGAAAGCAAAATTATGCTATTTTCTCTCTCATCATGCTCCAATTGATCCCACAACTCATTAAGAAATGGTTAACTAATTTATTCCTTCTTAAACATGCATAACTTAAGCAGTGAACTAATTTACAGAGAGCAGTCTGCACAAGCTTTGCCAACTGAGATGTGGAGAGGCACTGCACTTATATTTAATTTCCTTTTCACAACCACTCAACACCTGTATCTTCTTGTTTTTGCTAAGAGATTCACAAATTAAATTGTGGGGAGGGAAGATGATGCCAAAATAACAGAGCTTAAAAACAAACAAAAATACAACACTTGGTTGCTAGAACTTTGGCAAGCTTCATCTTTACCCGAATTATCTGCAGTCCCAGTTACATATTGGATCACTAGTAATGCTCGTATGCCTTGGGCAAAGATTCTATTCAGTACAAATAGTAAGCCTTCTAATGTAAGTATACATCTACATATGCATTAATATATGTATAGTTTCAAAGACCTAAGCACTGAGGAATTACACTAGGGCATAAGAATCAAAAGGCAAAATGATCAACCCAAAGCAAAGAAAATGAACAGTCTCATTTAATTGAGTGTAACAAAGTGTACTAAATAAACTTGGTAAAGAAATGCAAATCTGACTCTTCAAGCATACAGTTTTAATTATTTAAGGGGTTTGTAGCAGAGTTGAGGACGCTTTAACTATATTAACTCTACACCAGCTGCTTTCTTTGGTTTCTCTGCAGGAATGAACACTTATTTTGGACTGTGGGTTGAAAAAGCAGTTATAAATGCAAAGTAAAGGTCATGAGAGAAGCAAATATGCAATGCTGAGATTAAAGGGTGAAGCATTCAGTAACATCATTTCATATCAACCCCGTTCTGGATTATTAAACTGCAGTCGAAAATACACTGAAACCTCAACACAAGATTCCCTATATATATTGTCATGACAGCCTTTGTCTATTTTTTTTCCTTTCTTCCATTTCTTTTAAAGAAACAATCTGTTTTAACAATAGCAATTTTAGTGAGGGAAATAAAGATATCGGTATGCAACCTCAGTAGTCAGTTTCATGTTTCTTTAATGGTTAATCCTTATTCTATTTTATTTTTTGTCAGAAAAGAAGGAAGGAGGAAGAAAGGAGAGCAGAAAAGAGAAATGAATAAAAGGAGGAAATAAAGGTAAGAGGCAACAAATGAGGAAGGAGGAAAGAAAGTAAGAGAAGAAAGAAAGGAGGAAGGAAGGAAGGAAGGTTAAACTGGTTATTACAGTGGGTCTGACTGGAAACCCAAACAGAAAGTTTAACCTGTGCATAAAATTAATGGAAATTAATAATGCTATTACCAAAAGAAAATTCATGAATCCTCTGAGATCTCATTAGCAACCTGGAAACCCTCCTAATTATATCCAAAGTTGCTTTTTTATATATAAAAATGTTTGGTGTGTTCCTTTCTGTGATTGAGGTTGTATTACATTCGGTTTTAACGATTCCAATCTCATCAATATTGTCTGTCTTCTAAAACTGGTTTTCTCAGAGAATGAATGTCTATTCCTTCATTGCAGCAGATCTTCTAAAAGGGATAAGTGACAAATCCTATGCCGAAAGTTAAGATGCTCACTCAAATAGGGCTGTGTGCATTTATACCTACCATGAGAGTATCCCCAACATCTGAATGAAAATTAAATAACTAAACCACTGGATTTCTAAATACATGGGTAACTTCAATATCATATTTTACTTTACATCTCTACTGATTTTTCTGCTTTTATCCTAACAGTAATGTAGAGACCCAGCTCCCATTTCTCCCTTTCCAAAACTTAGCTAGGTCACAGAGACAGACAGAGCTACTGCATCAAAATCCTTTGAGACTCCAACCAATTTATCAAAGGGACATCATTTTGAATTTATTTTTGAATTTATTAAACAGAAAGTAGACAGATATAAAACCACTCACCATGAATCTACCCAGCTTAGGGCAGCAAATTGTAGAATGGTACAAAATTTCTTAGCTTAACTCTATTTGAAAAATAACTTTCTAAGACTATGGGGAGCACTGTTTCATTTTTAATCACTCCAAACTCCTTTCACACCCTTCTACCTCCTTCAGAGAAACACTTAGGTGTCCAGAAATATTTGCAACTAAATAATGGCCAAAGAAACGGAAAAGGGGCAAAGTGGGTCTTCTCAGCTTTGAGATGTAAGAAGTAGACTGCAAGACTAGGAGAGAAGCTGACCTGTGGACACCACCAACTTAATCAAAGAGCAACAACTGAGAGAGATGTGGAGGGTTGACTGGGGAGGAAAAACATACACAGACACAAATGCAGAATTTACAAAGATCCCCTGACCCAGGGCATTGATGCCTTCTGTTACCCACAGAAACAAAGCAAGAAATAGTTTCAGAAGATGCATGTCAGAGCCACTTTGCAGGATAATATGACCAACCTCACTGGGGGGGCATAGGAAGGAAGACACTTCAACCCAAAGACATTCAGTTGCCAATAAGAGATCTAGTAAAAGGGGCAGGTTATACTGGATATAACTAAAGTTGTGACAATTCTAAGGAAACTTCTATTCCCCACATTAGGCGTTTGATAAATATCTCAAAAAGAAAAGTCAAGACAGCTAAGCATTTTCACTATAAAGCACATCTAAGGGAGGCTACTATTGGGAGCTCTGCCTGCTCACGTGATGTGAAAACCCTCACCCTACACTTCCCCCCTTAGTTAACAACTTTACAATTACCATTTATGCCCCTAAATTCTCAAAAGACCTAACATTTCCCCCAAGACATCATGTTGAAAGCCTAGTGAGTATCTTACCAAGACAACTTAACTCTGCCCTCCACTCCCAGCCAGATTCAAATATCAGAGTAAGATTTGCAAGAACATCTGAGTACACCCAGGGGAAAACTAGATGACATGAGAAGATGAGAAGAAAACATGGTATCATAAAATTCCAGGGCTGGACAAAACCATAAGGGAGTTCAGGTTTAAGGCTCTATATGATGCTTGAATCCCCTCTATAACTTCCTGCCTACCTAACATAAATTTTCATTTCAAGGCTTCCAGAAAAAAAAAAAGGTTTACCAAACCTAGCAACTCGTCCCCACCCCCTACCAGCCCATTCTGACATTTGATAGCTCTATTTGTTAGAAAGTTTGTGCTCCAGATTCTGCACCTCTGGGAAAGCTGGACATAGTCCAGAGACACTTGGCTTGGAGACTGAAGATTATACTCTTCTGGCTGTCATTCGCTTAGGGAAAGTTATTTAATTCCTTTGAACTACATTTATTTCCATCTGTAAAATGGGAATACTAATGCCTAATTCGCTATGTTGTTATGAGAGTATAAATTATCAAGTATATGGGATGGCACACAGAGCATGCTCAGAAGGTAAAGAGGCAGAATAATGTGAGCTCTGAATCACAGCTCCACATTAATTAACAAGTGCCTAGGCCCTACGTCTTGGTTTCTTGATGGTTTTACTCATCAGTAAAATGGATGTGAAAATAGTACCCATCTCATAGGATTGTTGTCAGGATGAACAGGGAAAATGTTCTCAAAGCTTTTAGAACAGTGTCTGAAACACAGTAGACTCAATACATGTTAACTACTAATTTTAGTAGCAGTATCACTTAATTTCTCTGAGCCCCCATCTCCCCTTCTGTTCGCAGGAGATAATAATAACAGCTATCCCACCAGGACTGTGTGAGAAGTAAAGGAGATCTCGCACATGACGACATTCAGCACAGCATTGGGCATGTACCCACAGTCAATAACTACATTTATTTCCTTTCTGTCACCTCCTTCTTAATCCTAGCTCTATACTCTGAAATAACAGACAATAAGGATCCAGTCCTTTTTCCATTTGACAGCTCTTCAAATATTTGAAGACATCGATTATAATCCCCTGAAATCTCCTCTAGTTGAAACAGCCACAGTTCCTTCAACTTTCCCTCGCGTGACCACATTTCCAGTCCCCTCAGAATCCTGGTCATCTCTCTTCCAAGACAATCCCACTGATGAAAACCCTTCCACATGCAGCATTGGAATTCATAGTCCAAGTGAATTCATGTAGCAATGAGCTAAACATTGATAAACTCAAAGGCCAAATGCCATTACAGGCTATGGAAAGATGACAACGCTGAACACACTGGGGTAGTTTCCTAGAGGAAGTCCAAACTATCTTCTTAAAACATTTTTTCCTTCCCCTCCACCTCCCCCACCCTGCTGATATTGCTGTCTGGGTCCATTCGCTGTGTCATCTTCTGTGTCTATTTCTCTTTTTGTCTTCCTGTCTTTCTCCTCTAGGATTCACCAGGAGTCAATCCTGGGGACCTCCGATGTGGAGAGAGGTTCCCTGTCAATTGTGCCACCTCAGTTCCTGGTCTCTGTGCTTCACCTTGACTCTCCCCTTCATCTCTCTTTTGTTGCATCATCTTGCTATGAGACCCACTTGCGCAGGCCTGAATCACCACGTGGGCACTGGCCCGCCACGTGGGCACTCATGCGGGCACTCGGCTCACCATGCAGGCACTTGGCTCGCCATGCAGGCATTCACGTGGGCACTCAGCTCACCATGTGGACGCTGGCTTGCCATGCCGGCACACTTTCTCTTTTTCTTTTTCCCAGGAGGCCCCAAGGATTGAACCCAGGTCCTCCAATGTGGTAGGTGGAAGCCCTATCACTAGAACCATATCTGCTTCCCTTAAAATATTTTTAAATTCTGTCTCCAAGTTTTGTCCCAAGCCTCAATTGTTGTTCTTGTAGCTTCATTCTAAAAAGCTTAAATATCTTATTGCCTATTCAAACAAGCAGACCATTCTCATTTATTCAGTCTTGACATACTGGGTTTTCTAAAAACCCATAAAAAAATAATATGCTAATATTATTACTTCACTATGGAGTCCTCTTTTGGCTGTATCTGTTATACTTTTCCAGTATCATGTTCATTCAGTGTTGCAAGTCCCATCGATAGATCCAATTTGTTATGGCATGGATTTCTTCTTTAGACCATACATGAGGTAAAAAGCCTTATGTGCACAATTAGCCCATAATTCAATCTGAGAATTGACATTACCCTTACAAAGTATTTTAACGGAATTTCAGTGTACTCACTGATGTTCTGCCTATACATTCTACTGACTATATCTCTAAAAAATTTCCCAGTGTGACTTTATACCTTTCATTTTAACTCAGAAAAGTTAGATAGCCCAAAAGCTGAAATTATGTTTGTGGCATTACACCATCTACCCTAGACATACTGTTTGATAAAGAGGTATGCAAAACCTGCCATGAAAGCAATTAATAAATAAATAAATATGGGGCTTAATCTAGTAGAATTATAGAATTTTTATTTTGGAGGGGACCTTAAAGTTGCTCTACTCCGATGTTTCAATTCCTGAGTATCATTTTCCTGATTTTTGTTGTAATCACTTTTACATGATCTGCTTAATTTTTCTTAAGTTTCTCACAGTTTTTATACAACTTTTACAGTTAATCAGTTTTGCCCAAGCCTATATAAAGTCATGGATGAAATATGCTTGTTCTATTTTTCAAATGCATATTAAAGTACACACATAATCATTAAAAATTCATTTAAAGTCTGTCCACTCAAGAGCCTCTGGCCTGACACCACTGATATATGCCCCACACTTTGGAAAACACTGATCAGGTTTAAAATGATTCATTTTGCTATGTGGGATCTGAGCCAGAATTGGAACTCAGGTCTCCTACCTTCTAGCTCATTTCTCTTTCCACCATATTATTTTCTTTCAGTCCACTTAATTTGGGAAGCTAAAATGTCACTGCACTTAGAGACTATTGGAAAAAAAGTTTAAAAATTACAAAATCGGGAAGTGGACTTGGCCTAGTGGTTAGGGCATCCGCCTACCACATGGGAGGTTCAAACCCCGGGCCTCCATGGTGGCTGCTGGGTGCGGGGAATGGGAGGAAGAGATGAGATGGGGAGGCGTTTTCGGGACTTGGAGTTGTCCTGGGTGGTGCTTCACGGACAATTATGGGACATTGTAGATCCCCCCAGGGCCCACTGGATGGAACGTGGGAGAGTGTGGGCTATGATGTGGACCATTGACTATGGGGTACAGCGATGCCCAGAGATGTACTTACCAGGTGCAATGGATGTGTCATGATGATGGGAGAGAGTGTTGCTGTGGGGGGAGTGGGGGATGGGGGCGGTGGGGTTGAATGGGACTGCATATTTTTTTAATGTAATATTTTTTTAAAAAAGAATAAAAAAAAAAAAACCCGGGCCTCCTTGACCTGTGTGGAGCTGGCCCATGTGCAGTGCTGATGCACGCAAGGAGTGCCATGCCATGCAGCAGTGTCCCCCGTGTAGGGGAGCCCCACACGCAAGGAGTGCACCCCGTAAGGAGAGCCGCCCAGCACGAAAGAAAGTGCAGCCTGCCTAAGAATGGCGCCGCACACACAGAGAGCTGACACAGCAAGATGACACAACAAAAAGAAACAGAAATTCCTGTGCCGCTGACAACAAAAGCAGACAAAGAAGACAACGCAGCAAATAGACACAGAGAACAGACAACGGGAGGGGGGGGATAAATAAATAAATAGAAATCTTGAAAAAAAAAATTTACAAAATGCTGGTAAACCAGTCACCTAAACTTTGGTAGCCATTAATATCTAGATTATTGGAATTCACTGTCAAAGTTATCTAAATTTTAGTGCTCCCTATATTGATCCCTTAATTCTCTTATAAATTATTTATCCAAATTGAGTTTCTTCAAAACTAAAAACTGAAAAAACAAAACAAAACTGCATACTGCAACTCATTGGTGAAGTGAAGAACATAAAAGTTAGATTTTTAGAATACTAAAGATATAAAAGTGACCTTCATTCTCAGGGACATCAAGTTACATGTGCAAACTGACTTGTTTCCAAATGCAGGTCTCTTTAGAGGAATTATTTTAGAGATAAAGAAGCCTCATTACAAAGAACCCAGTTTGTGGAGTCCAGGGGCTTCGGCTTCTTGCTACATCGATCATCAGTTAGTGTGTGACTCTGGACAAGTCAATTCCCCTCTGAGAGCCTCTGTTCCTCAAGTGTGAAAAGAGGGCCACGGTCAAAATGATGATCCCTGAGATTCCATGATTAGCCATATGGTTTATATGGCACTACTAATTTGTGAAAGACTTTAGAAACAACTTAGTTCTCTTAAGTAGCTTAACGCATGTTCTTTCTCTTTGCAATATTGTTTTCAACTTTCCTGGACAATGCAAAGATGAATGCAATCCAAAACCATCCAAATATATAGTCAGAATTAGTAAGGCTTTAGATATAAAGAGAACTGTGCAAAGTTGGACTGCAAAGAGCGCGTCTAGGTATTAATATATCTAGGGAAAAGAGAACAAAGAAGTCAGAATTCCAGTTACTCCAGCAAAACAAAAATTTAAAGGATATGTGATTTAAACTACAGTGTTTCAGAAATGGCACTGTTCTTGATTTTCCAAAACTATAAGGTGGTGAAATTCTTCCGGTTTAGCCTATATACCCCAGAACAATAATGGTGCTGAAATACAGTAAGTTAGTATAACAGAACCAGATGTACAAAATGTTCACCTTTGTACCAAGGGCACTACTTTCCTTTAACTGCTGAACTGCTATATCAACACAGTTCTATCACCAACTAATTATAGCTAACAAAGCCCACTGCACGGAGTGTGTCTGGTCTATTTTTTTCTAGTACAAAAGTATAGTGCTGACATCCAATGAATATTAAGTGGTAACAATTTAATTCTTTGAGCACTGCATGAAATATGAATTCATGGTCATTCTACTACTGCCATTCCAGGCATTTTAGTGCCCATCAGGCTAGCTACTGTGGGAGCCACCAAAACCTCTCAGGTGGCATATTGTTGGGTCATAAATATCCCATTGGGAATGTACTGTTCAGGGTTAAATGTTCCCCTCTATTCTAACCTAACAACCACATTAATCAGCTTACAGTTCTGGATGCTGGCCCTGAATTTGAGAAGCAAATGCATGTGGCATGGTACAGAGTGCATGTTATTTCAGACAGAAAGTCAGGCAGGCAGTCAACAACCATTTCTTAGGCATCAACCCTTGTGCCAGATACCACGTTGGTGTCTGGAGGAACAAGAAGACTTCTTCCTCCAAACAAGGTGATCCCCTCAAGGATTCTGCAGTTGACCTGTCAATTCACTATTAACAGATGCTGACTGACATGCCTAGTGTATGCTCAGTCATTTGGTCAATTCACCTGTGTTGAATGAGTAACTTCTAGGGTCATACATGGTGCTAGGTGTTAGGGAGAGAGCGGTAAGCAAGCCCAAAACGGTCCCTATTAAACATAAACAGATGATTTACAGACAACATGCAGAGTGCTATATTCAAGGGCAAACAACGTACTGCAGGGGTTCAGAGGAGAAGCTGTCTGGCACTGCCTGAGGGCTAAGAGAAGGACAGTGGGCATTATACTCATGTGATGGGCAGGGGAGGGCACTGGAAGAAAGGAGGTTGGTGCAGAATTGACAGCAAAAATCTAGACATATGATGATAAAGCCTAGCCCAGTGAAATGAAAACAGAAAGGAAAAGAAGGAAAAGCAATAGAAATCCAATGATATTATAAATTGAAACCATCATGATGATTATACTATAAATGAGGACTAGAGAATTAGTCAAAAATGAGCTGCAGCATCCTTCTGTGCTGAGTCTCTTGTAGTTCTGTCTCCATTTTTTTTAAAGATTTATTTATTTATTTCTCTCCCCTCCCCCCCACCCCGGTTGTCTGTTCTCTGTGTCTATTTGCTGCATCTTCTTTGTCCACTTCTGTTGTCCTCAGAGGCACGGGAATCTGTGTTTCTCTTTGTTGCTTCATCTTGTTGTGTCAGTTCTCCGTGTGTGTGGCGCCATTCCTGGGTAAGCTGCACTTTTTTTGGCGCTGGGCAGCAAAAAGCTCTCCTTACGGGGCGCACTCCTTGCGGCTCCCCTACACGGGGGGACACCCCTGCATGGCAGGGCACTCCTTGCGCGCATCAGCACTGCACATGAGCCAGCTGCACACAAGTCAAGGAGGCCTGGGGTTTGAACCGCAGCCCTCCCATGTGGTAGACGGTCGCCTAACCACTGGGCCAAGTCCGCGGCCTTGTGTCTCCATTTTTATCACTGATCTGGACTACTGACAGAATTTTTTTAGCTTAAAATAATAATGGTGAGAGATGGCAACAACTTCCGTTTAGAAACCATGCACAGAGCAATGCATTATATACATGGATTATTTTCCTCAAATGTTAGAGCAGGTAGGCCCCATCATTTTCTCATTTCACAAATGAGGAAACTGAGACTCGGGTTAAGTAATTAGGGGCAAAGTCAACACCAGTAGGTGGCTCTACCCCTGGCGGATGGTTCTGCCTCTGTTTTGGGCCACCATTCTCCAGTAATACAACCCCTAATACACAACACAACACACATCCTTCCAAGAGCAGACCATGTCCTGAAATGGGCACACTGTTTTTAAAACAATAATTACAACTTGAAGAATAAAAAGTGGACCATTCTCAGAAAACATGCACTCTTTGGCCCAGTCCAACAGAAATCCACAAGGATTTAATTTTCAAAGTGGGGGGTTGGGCACCTGCAAGGATTGTCCTCTCTAACTGAATTGTATTTTTTTGCTAATAAACTCCAGCCAAATGAGAACTAATTCTACTGTCTTTCTCTACCTTTCCAACTCATCAAAACCAAGTTTTCCAAGGCTTAATGTCTCACAAGCAGTTGTTAATGGGTTTCATTGCTTAGTTAATTGTGCTATCAGAAGTCCAGGTCACTTCATATTTGCATGGCTAATGGTCCTACTTTAAAGTATGTGGCCACTTCAGCTGGATTTTAATGGTGTGTAATGTTTTTTGTTTGTTTGTTTGTTTTTTCTCTCGACTTTGGATTGACTTGATAGACTTACTTTCAAAGAATGAGTCAATAGCAAAAAGACCATTTTTAGCTGTGGGACATAAGTTGAGCACATTTCAAGACAAACGTTTATTTTAAGATGACTTAAAATGATGCCTATATTTAACATTAACCCAGTAATACAGTAAGTTTTAGGCTCAATATTTATCACTCTGTAAACTGTTTGTGACAATCAGGAGAACAATTTTACCCTATGTCTTTCACCCTTGTTGGACTGGCTAGTCCATTATTCAGGTATGAATATTACAGTTTCCACAACAGAAGAATTCATGGAGACCTACTTTCCTCCCTTTCTGGGAATGAATAATGAATACCTGGGTAGAGTATTTCAGTTTACCTTCCCACATGATTATCACAGGGTTGTTACACCCAGAGCACAAAGCTAGTAAATCACTTGCCTTGACCACCCAGCTAGTTAGTGGTTGAGATGTCAGCCAGATCTGGGTCTGGCTGCAATTCCATGGTCTATTTTAATCAATCACAGAAGGAAAGGCTCTCCACCATGACGTTACAACTTCTGGTCTCACTGCCCGAACTCTGCCCAAGTTTACCTGTTTAGTGATATTCCAAGGTCTATCAACAGGTCTGTCCAGAAATTACTCCTTCTCCCCAAGTTTATCAACTAGACATTTTATTCATTTAGTTCAGAGATCAGCAAGCTACAGCCCTCAGGCCAAATCTAAACCAAACCCTGTTTTTGTAAATAAAGTTTTATTACCTTTAATCCCCTCAAGATTTCTGCATGGTTTGTTTTTGGGTGTGCGAGTGTGTGTGTGTTCTCCAAATTTCATGCAAGTTTACATAATAAGCTTGAAGGTTTAGGTTTGGATCTAGAGCTGTCTAAAGCAAGCTGTACAATATTCTTTCTCCATGGTGTAGGGAAAATTTTAAGATTTTGAAATGAGCATCCTTTTAACGGAATGTTGGCGCCTCTGGAGTTTACATGAGCCCATAGGGAGTAGGGGCCTTTGTCTTTGACCAGGCTATTTTATACCTTTTTAAGGTGTAGATAACCAAAAGCAATGTAAATAATTCTTGCCTATGGATGCAACTAATTCTGTCTGGTGGAGGTTCAACTGACTTCCTCACCACCTAAGCTGGTCGGCATCCATTTGTAAATTCACTTAATTTTGTGGTTGTTTTGACTTCTACTAACCTGTTCTAACAACTTTCTTACTTCTCTCAATTAGTGAGGTAAGTAAAATTTTTGAAAAGGTGTCACTTCATATCTGTATATCAGCCATGATTTCACCTTTTTAAAACTATATATACTTTTACAGAGGTTACTAAGAGGACATTTTTACCATTTTAATCTTACATTTCAGCTTGAAAAGGCATTTATAACTAACTATACTCATTGTAACAGAAAATTATATAAACCTATGTATGTATTTGAGGAAGGGGAGAGAGAGAACACACAGTAGCTAATAGAAATAGCTGGGTGGTCTCGAAGCCAAACTCAGCATGTAAATGCAATGCCTTCCCCCCAGCGTGGGACATGACACCCGGGGATGAGCCTCCCTGGCAACGAGGGACCACTATCAACTACCAACTGATGATGCAACTGGAAAATGACCTTATACGGAAGGTTCAATGCGGATCAGCAGAATATCCATGTCTACATAAAATACCATGACTTTAAAATGCTGTTTGACCTAAAGTAAGGGGGAAATGGAAAGGAGAAATGAGTTTATATGGCTACGAGTTTCTAAAAAAGAGTCTGGAGGCTGGCAGAAGGTTTGCCCTCATGCACAACTGAGCAGAGTCAGAGAGACAGATAAAGCAGATACAACCCCCAGATATTGGTTCCTTTGAGGGCTAAAGAGACCCATGGGAGTTATGGTCATGGCCGATGGGGTTAACTACCAGGGCAGATGGCCCCTCTTTGGAAATGGTGTTTATGTGTGATGAATCTGGACTCAGATGGGATCTCCCTTCATAAGACTTTCATGCTAATGTGCTGGAGGTGCAGTTAATGTTGGGGTTTAAGATATATTTAGGGGATTTGAATCTCTGGACTGACAATGTGATAGCCAGATCCTGAGCCTCAACAGACTCCAGCACCTACAATCTGATTTATTGGACTTACCACACTCAGCTAAGATGGAGGTGAAGAAGGACAACCACCACACCATGGAGCCTAGAGTGATTACAACTGAAAATGGGAGGATTGCATCCAGCATCCAGGTGGAATCTGAGCCTCCTCTTGACATAAAGGTGCAATGGACACAACCAATCCAGTGTCCACATAGAAGAGGTGGCATTGGATTGGGAAAAGTGGACATAATGGACAAAGGGTATGGGGAAAGGCAGGAAGAGATGAGAGGTGGAGGCGTCTTCGGGACATGGAGCTGCCCTGGATGGTGCTTCAGAGGTAATCACCGGACATTGTAAATCCTCACAGGGCCTACATGATGGAATAGAGGAGAGTATGGGCCATGATGTGAACCAATGTATATGAGGTGCAGAGGTGCCCAAAGATGTACTTACCAAATCCAATGGATGTGTCATGATGATGGGAACGAGTGTTGTTGGGGGGGGGAGAGGGGGGGTGGGGGGGTGGGGTTGAATGGGACCTCACATATATATTTTTAATGTAATATTATTACAAAGTCAATAAAAAATAAAAAAATTAAAAAAAAAAAAAAAAAGAAATAGCTGGGTGGGGATGAACCACACCTGCATTTGAAGCATGCTTTACTACCACCTGTGAGATCCCAGACAAGTTATTAAACCTTTCTAAGCCTCAGATACCACATCTGTTAAATGGGGATAGAAATAGTACCTGCCTCATAAGTTTGATGAAAGAGTAAATACACACTGCTTATAAAGTGCTTGGTACGTAAAAAGTGGTCAATAAGTGTTCGCAATCTACTGAGACATTCTATGAGACATATTGACGGAAAGAATTAGTTTTATTTGAGAATAGGGATGTCTTCACAAAAGAAAAGTGGATTTTATCTAGGCCTTGAAGGATTCACAGAGAACAGGGATAATGCCTTTGATATACAAAAGGAACAGTATGCGGGAAAAATAGTGAGGAATCAAAGTGCCAGAGAAGGAGAGAAGGTGAGTCATAGTTTCAAATCTAAAAGAAGGCAATTCCCAGTGAACACTGCATTAGTAAGATGACTTGAATTTTCCTCAGGTTGTTAAAGCTTGTACTTCTCTACCCCAGGGTTGTATAAGGAGTGCAAAAGCCAAATAAGGAGGCATTGTTCAGACACCAATCTTCATGAACTCTGGACAAGAAATCGTGACTGCAATTACAATGCCTCACCTGGCTCAGGTACCCAACACTAAAAAGTGGTTATTTTATCTCAAACTTATAAAAATAACAAAAAGTATTAGTCAAGTATGACTGAATGCATGGCACAGACCACATTTTATAAAGGCCAAACTTCATACACAATACTTTAGTAGTTAACTGACACTCAATACACACACACCCATACACACATGAAAATAACAAATCCAATTGCACTGTGTTTCTTATCCTAAACAAATCCGCATCTTTCCATGCCTGGATATGTCATTTCTACATTCTCTTATTGGTCCTGTGATGAGTTGTGTCCCAATCTACCCCATTCTATTTCAAATCAGTCACTTCACTGAATAAGGGGAATAAAACACGCAGAAATCTCAGCTCTGTGTCAATATTTGCTAAATGTCTACTAGAAAGTCCACCATATTTGCACGTGCTAACAGTTCACTTCTTTTCATTTCTGCACACTTCGGTGAGCATGCTGAAACTGTAGAAGGCCCACCCTAGTTAAGTGTGCGTTCTGCAAAATTGCCTACTCTAGAGACTTGGAGGTCTGCTAAGACTCAGGAATGTCAGCTATAGCTTTCTGCTGGAACAATGATGGAGAGGAGGAAAAGGGGGCTGGGCCATGCTGGCTTTTTGACAGGAGGAGAACTTTCTCAAAAGCCATCTCCTTTTTAAAAAATCTTATAGGTAACTCCCTGTCTCCTACTAGCAGAAATCATCCCACTCCAGGTCTCAGGTGGTTCTGCTGCGTGATTGTTTCTAGCTTTCGTCCTGATGAAGAGGCGAGCACGTGACTGCCGCCATCCATAAAGGCTGAAGTGAGTATACTTAGCTAAAGGGCACTGCAATAATTTTTCCTTTCCACGTGAGAAAGTTAGCCTTGAAAATTCTCTGGCTCACTGCCTGTTTTTAAATCATCTTTTAGGAAAAGGGTGACCAAGGGGGCATGTTAAATTTGGGCTATCCCCCTTCCTATCCCCGTATCAACTTCTCTTTAAAAATTTTTTAAAAATGTAATAAAGTGGTAGTTCCCAATTCAGCCTTCACATTTGCAATGCTGAAAACTAAACATTTTATTAGGCAATACCCCCAAATGCCCATTGTAAGAAAACAGTCCTGGCTGACAGATTAAATTTGATTAGCACTGGGTCTGGAGCTATTCTGTGGAGACAATGTGATTCCTGTAGGAAGTCAAGGGTGAATGGCTGCCTGAGAAACAGTCACTGTAAAGATTTATAATCCCCGACTACAAATCAGCCTCTGGTTCCAAAGAAGTGATTGTGTCCTTCCCACCCCTGCTACAGCATGTTGCCCTACTGAGAAACACGTTGAGAATCTTGAACTTATTTCTACAAGTACAGTGGGACAAGAACATGTTTCCCTTTATTTGCCCTGACTTAAATGTTTAGAAAAGAGGTTGGTAACTTAGCATAGTACCAAGTTGCTGATTTTTACAATGATTTCCACAGGCCAAATGAGGTAGTGGTAATTGACTCTTAGGCCTGGGGCAAACTAGTGTAAGTCTCCTGTGCCCTGTCCCCAGTAGAAATTGTTGATTTACCTGTTTGTTCTTTTAAAGGACAATCTCTCTCTCCCTCTGTCTCTCTCACATAAATAAAAGCATCGAAGGGCATGTGGCTCAGTGATTGAGCCCCTCCTTCCCATGTACAAGGTCTTGGGTTCAACATCCAGTACCTCCCCCAAAAAATAATAATAAAGTAAATAAAAACAATGCAATCACCACTTTGAGGGATTATGCCATCAGACATTCTTAGGATGGTGAAAATCATTTTAAGTATGTGTTCTTCACCTGAGGCCACAGCTGGGAAGTGAGTGCTTCAAGCGGGGAGGATGAGGCACCTCAGCAGATTTGTATGCTACAGGACCCAGGGCCCAGGACCACCCTGCAAGTGGGGAGGAGGGAAATGGCAAGTGAGAGGAGCCAGGAATTTTGATGCAAATTTGCCAACAAAGCTACTCTATAGCAGGCTGGTAGCAATTTGGGAAGACAATACTTTTTATAAGCACTTGGCCAGAGGAGTATGGACAAGCTTACACACATTCATACTCAATACTTCCACTCTTGCAGGGCTGAAGAAATGTGTTCTTTCCTCCTCCTCCCACTCCAGAGAGAAAGGGTGAGAAAGCACAGCTCCCTCTTGGGAAAAATGCAGTAAGACCCCTGCAAGGTCCAGTCTGGGGATGGCCTTTCCTTGATGAGAAGCCACAAATCAGGCTTTGCTAGGGTTTCTGGGTTAAAGTTTTTCATAGATGACTGAATATATGCAAACTTGGCTCCAATGGGAAGGCCCCAGTAACAGACTCAAAGTTAACTACTTTGCTTCTACTGACTGCCTCTGGTTGCCTTCCTCTTTATCTTATATATCTGCATAGTCCTTCATAACTTCGCAAAACGCTGCCTCACATACAATGAGATTTCATCCTCACCTTATAGGTAGAAAGGACAGTGTTAAGTATTGCCACTAAAGTCTAAGACCCAGAAGAGCTGAGTGACTTGCTCATGGCCAATGTGAGCAGCAGAACTGGCTCCAGATTCCACACTTCCCAACTCCCGTCCATAAAAAATTATAATCGCTACCATCCATGAATGCTATTTACCATGTATCAGGCACTGAGCCAAGCACTTTATGACCATTACCTCATCTATTCCCCACAACAACACTATCAAGTGGGTATTTTTAATCCCACTTTACAGATGTGAAATACTGGGCTTATGAGGCTAAATAATTTCCCAAAGGTGAGAGAAGTCATAAATGTTGAAACTGCAATTCCAAGGGGGTTCTGTCTGACACCTTGGTTAATTCAAATTATACCTCCCACTCCGATAGATTTTTCCTAAGCAAATACCATACTAAACTGAAGAAATAGAAGTTTTCTCCGGATCTGAAGATTTCAAATAAATTACTTTAAATATCTGCTAACAAACTTCTGAAATTCTAGTTTTGCCCACTTTGATATTGTCTAATAGCACTCTAAAGCCTATAAATTATCTTTTGTAAGGTGTTATTTTAGGTCCAAATATCACTTGCTTTCATTCCTTCATTCATTTAAAAGAAAAACAGGGCAGCGAACTTGGTCCATAGTGGTTAGGGCTTCCGTCTACCACATGGGGGGTCCGCGGTTCAAACCCGGACCTCCTCAACCCGTGTGGAGCTGGCCCATGCGCAGTGCTGATGCGCTCAAGGAGTACCATGCCACGCAGGGGTGTCCCCCGTGTAGGGGAGCCCCACGCGCAAGGAGTGCGCCCTGTTAGGAGAGCTGCCCAGCGCGAAAGAAAGTGCAACCTGCCCAGGAATGGTGCCGCACACACACAGAGAGCTGACACAACAAGATGACACAACAAAAAGAAACACAGATTCCCATGCCACTGACAACAACAGAAGCAGACAAAGAAGACGCAGTAAATAGACACAGAAAACAGACAATGGGGGGGGCGGGAAGAGAAATAAATAAATAAATAAATCTTTTTTTAAAAAAAGAAAAACAGAGATGGTTTAATATAAATTCCTACATGAACTGTACAAAAGCACCCAGAAAACTTTATGAGCATAATAAATTCTGGAGACTAACTGCATGGAATCAAATCCCATATATACAAACTGACAACCAACAGGGTGGGGAGGAGTTACCAGAGCTCATGCTTAGGCTTGCTCACATTTACATTAAGAGTAAAGATACTGACCTCACAGGGATTGTGGGGAACTGAATCATGTGCCCCACAAAAGGTATGTTCAGGTCCCTACCACTGGTCCTGTGGGTGTGAGCCCATTTGTAAAGGGGATCCCTTGAAGATTTACTTCAGTTAAGGTGTGGTCCAAATGAATCAGGTTGGGTTTTAATCCAGATTACAGGAGCCCTTTAGAAGCAGAGTGAAAGTTAGATAGAGACAGAAGCCATGAGAAGCAGCCAGAAGCTAGAAGTCAACAGAACCAGAAGAGAAAAAAAAATGCTTCCATATGTATTGCCATGTGACAGAAAAGTCAAAGAACCCCAAAGACTGCCAGCCAGCCAGAAGACAGGGACCCAGGAGAAAGCAAGCCTCCTATCCTCTGAAGCTAGGAGCCAATAAATTCCTGTTTTTAAGCCAACCCATTGTATGGGATTTGTTTTCGCAGAGAAACTAAAAGAGGGATGTTGTTCATAGGGAAATAATGAGAATACACTGAGGACAGCGTAAACGGTCAAGAGCTATTGTAATTATTGTTTTGTTATTTCTATTTCTACAAAGTTTCTCAGGATTGCTCTAATTTCACTAGGCTGACAAAAGCTGAATACCCTCCTTGATGAAGTGTTACAAATATAGCTCTCTTATATATAGATAATAAAGCACCCTGAATCCTTACAGGGAAAGAATATGCCATTTCGTAACTCATAAGTCAACTCCATCTCTTAAAAATTATTATTCACCTGGTGCTATTAAAACTGTCAAGTCTTCTATATCACCTCAGTACTTGAGTCAAATAGGTGTTATTTTACGCAACATAATGTGTTAATTCAGTCACATAGCCCTCACCTGAAGAACGAGAATCACAAGGGACAAGCAAATTTCCCAGCTCCACAAAAAGAATTTCCCCAAAATATAAGAAATTAGTTTTTTTACTGCAAAAAATACCTTTTTCCCCTCTAGTTATAAAATATATGCCCACTAATATTAGTGATAATTAAATTTAGTAAAATTATGAATATGTACATAAAAAGTAAAGAAAGATGAATCCATAATTCTGCTACTAGTACCATTTTGGTGTCTTTTGCTTTTGTCTTCCTGCTATGCCTTTTTAAGACTTACTTGGAATCACTCTGGGTTCAAAATTCTTTTCTTTTTTCCTCCACTTAAACTATTTTAATGTGAGCATTTACAATGTTACTGCAGACTCTTTATAAAAGTTTTCACTGGCTGCAGGATAATTCAGGGGATGGATGGCTTTGTCATGATTTTCTTAACCATTTCCCCTCAAACTCCCCCAAAAGGCCTATGCTGTCAAGACCAGACGTGAGTTCTAGATGCACAACCCGAAAAATGAGGCCTGCCTGTGGTCGTGAACTGGGCCGTTTGGGAAACCAGCCACATAACTTCTCATGGTAGGTGAGAAACATCGTGGGCCCTTCACTTCAAATGCCAACAGACCATAAGTCCAGTGAGGTGTGAACTCCAAATGCCAAGAGTTTGGGTTAGCAATTACAGCTACTCCTCTAAGATAAATAAAATACTTTCCCAATGACCCTGGCCACCCAGAGGGACAGCAGGGCAACACCTTCCCACTTTGTAACACGTATTCCAATGAATGCAGAGCCCAGCTCTGACGACCACCTCCTTTTCTCCTCTCCCCCACCCAGTTTACTTCCAGAAATCACTGATCCAGACCACTCAATGCCACTTACTACCAAATGCACCATAAAAACTACTTGTTAAGTAATATACGTTTGCTACATTTTCTTTCAGAAAAAAAGAAGAGGCAAAAGGGCAAGAGTTGTTCAGAAAAAAACAATGTAGGTCTTGCTTAGAGTCACGAAATGTAACACTGAAGTTCAAGAAAACACAGTTACCAAGGCTCACTCAATACCTTCATTTCCATGCATGTCCCTCATCTTAAGATCCAAAATTCAGTGCTATACTGTTCAATTTATTAATAGGTGGTGTGTCTTAAGAAACAACTTGTATGTTACTTTCACATTTCCCACAGTTAAAAAAGCATGGATTCTTGTTTTAAGTAATTAAAGGTTAAGTAAAGACAAGATAGCCTATGCAAATTCCTGATCACAGTAGTTGAAGTTTTGAAAATATTTTTACTACTCTTAAAACAAGACTGAGACACATGAAAAAAATATTTTAATCAAAGTAAGGATGGCCTAGTAGAAAAGAATGGGTTTTGTAGTAAGAAGACCTGGGCTTGAATTCTGATTCGGCCCATGATTGAGGGATAATACCACTTCAAAGGATTCTTTGAGTATTAAATACTAAATCCACAAGTCCAAGCACCATCTCTGGCAAAGAGCAGGTGTGCAATACATTGTAACAATTTCAGTATTAATAACAACAAAAACCTACAGGTCAAGAAGAAGGAAGTTGTCAGGTAAACTGTATTAACAATTTATGAGTGTGGATCATCATAAACATAAAATCCAAGGGCTAGGGATTAAGAAATTGAGGATCACTGCTTTACTTTTTTAACCTTATAAAGCAAATTAAGCTGGGGAGAAAAAAGCATACCCTTCTTAAACTTTGTCCTGGAGCAGCTTGCCCAACTTAGAGACCTCCTGGGTGCTCTGTAAATTTCCCAACAACTGTAGAGCCAGGTTCCCTACCCTGTGTCAGTCCCCTACTCTGAACTGTGGCAGCTTCATGCTCATCATTCAGCCAGGCTCCTGAACCAACCCTGCCCAATCTTGACCATAGATGTTATTCCAGAAAATCCTAATTCATGCCTCAAGCAGCTTGGAGGCAAGTCAACCTTGATAGCCCCTTTGCTTTGCCTTGCACCTCAGTCCTACTTAAAAATGTCTTCCATCTCATTCCTGTTATTTAGTCTCTATATCCTACCACAATTCCAGGGACTGAGATCAATTTTCCCTTGCTCTATTTTTTTAAGGCTAGCTCCTGTTTTAAATTCCTGACCCTAAACTCACATATATCTGTTAGGGTTCTGCCACCTACTAGCACACCTTCTTTTGGTTCGAAGATCCCCTCATTGCTTGCGTTAGACCTTACACCAAGTGCTGGCCAACCTGAAGCTAGTTCACTGCCATCACGATACACGGTTCCACATGTTCGGGAGCTGATGGAGCTCATGTGACCTCTTGTCCTTTCAAGACCTGCAGCTCACACCAGCCCAAATGCAGGCAATTTCTGGGACTCGAGGGCATTCTGCTATGAGCCATCCCAACTTCTTCCACCATTTCTTGGGTGCCTTTGCATATGACAGCAGAATTGCCATCATCTCTTTAACCCTCTCCAGAGGTTAACATTATCTCTCCTAACTGCAATTGTTTTTTTCATGTTGGATTTTTCTTCTTCCTTTCCACAGAAATTACCTCAGTCCAAGTCCTCTGACCTGGTCCTCAGCCATGACTCATGCCACTTGGGAGCCCAATCCCCCCAAATGTCAATACTGTCATGCTCTTGCTTTAGTGATATCAAAAGATACACTGATTCAGATTTTTAGCAGGAATGCTGGAACTAAAGGCGCCAAGACCCAGAGTCCCTCAGGTCACTGTTCTTATGGTTTTTAGATGAATGTATCTGTGAACCACTGAAAGAAAGAAATCCTGGACACTCTGCCCTGGAATCTTGAGTTCTTTGTTCCAGGTAGTAAAGGTCCCAGTCCTTACGTCTTTATTTAGCACTTCCATAGGCCCCCAAATGTACCTCAAGATCCAGAAAATATTTTCCTTCTTAAATTTTCATACTCAGTTTTGATATTCAGCTGTATGAGTGTTTCCTATGGAATTCCACGATCAGTGAATATCATGTTTTTAATTAGAACTCTTTCCTGTACTATCATACAATTCTTGGGGTCTTTGAGTGGGAAATCCAAGAACTAATAGGATGAATTTTTAGTAACTTCAGCCTAAAATCTTAGAATGTTTGAACGTCAAAGATCCTTAGATACTATCTGCTCTAACCAGCATTAGTCCCATTTTCCAGATGAGGGAACTGAGGCTGACATCATTTGATTCTCAGTCCAATGTACTTTTCTCCATATCATCTCCAACTTTCTAATAATGAGCCCCTGTTTATATTTGTCTCTTTCCATCTGAGTGAAGAAGTCATCCAAGGTCATGCTGCTCTACAGAACTTCAACCAGTGAAAATATTCCAAAAATATGTTTGTGGGTCTGGATTGTATTTACTTCATACTTCTTCGTGACTTCAGTTCCATGTGGTTTTATCATGAGCATTGTTTTGGAAAGAAAAGAAAAGAAAGCAGTCAAGATCCAAATCCTTTAATCTATGGTTCAATGGCTGCCTTCTTAACAGACAAGCATGACCCACAGATTCAGGCACAGTTGTGTCACTTAGCACCTGTGGAAACCTGGGGTAAGAGGTGACCTATGTTTTCTTTGCTTTCTTACCCCCAAAACGGGAATAATACCACCTAATTCCTAGGGTTATGGTGAGAATGAAATAAGATAATGTACTATAGCACTTAGTTTGGTATACAGTAAATAATAAAAGGTAGATGTTATTTTATTAGTATCATCTCTATGGATTTTCCCTTGACCTGTGTGACTTGCCTCTATTTAGCTGGTTTCCTTGTTCTGACTTGGGCTATATGCCCTAAAGGCCAGAAGATCTAACGTGCCTCGAAGGAGAGAAGAAGTTTACCAAAAGCAGTGTTTAACCAAGTTGAAACAATAAGATGAGGAAAAAGCTATCTGAATGGAAAAATAATCAAGATAATAAGGGTTCATTTTATACTCTAGGCTATGGCAAATTTTATATCAAGGCTGGTAAAAATCATCAGTCTGCATTACATTGAACAATTTTTCCCCACAATGAATTTATGAGATTATCATTTTGATTTGTTAAACAGTCTCAGCTAAGCCAGTTTGTTTGCCAGGCGCATAGCAGGAATTCAATAAATATTTGAATGAGTAAATGAATTAAGGAATGACTTATACCGAAAGAGCAAATACATATCAAAACTCAGAGAGTTCTATTCACTCTTCTATTTACAAGGTTAAAATAAGTTTTAGAACATTTCTATCTTAACTAGAGGTATCAATTAAAACTTTTTGTTAGAGGCCATACATAATTTTGCATAATACAAAATATAAGAATTCAAATAAACTATTGGAAATTTATGGATATTTACATTTTTTCATGACTGCTGACAGCCCCAAAACAACTATGATGTCAAGACAAAGTATTAGTTTCCTCAACAGTATAATAAATAGAGCTATGGTAGGATCCATGTTTATTTGGCAATGTTCTTCCCTAATTATTTTGAGATTTAACACACATATTGCCAGATAATCTATCATAAATTTTATTTTCCTTTTTAAATTTTTTACGGGATAGCTACTTGCTAAGTAGTCAATCAGTAAACAGTTCTAATCAGTCTTCTTCAGGCAGACTTGCAGTCTCCGAGCTGGCAGACCATATTTCCCATTTATATAGGATAAACTTCCAATAGTCAGTCCAATAATTTTGTGGACAAGTAGAAAGTTGCTATAGTAATATGTGCATGAGAACTCTTCACAAGAATAAAGATAAGGGGTCCAACTGAAGAAGACATTTGGGCTGTGGAGTCACTCACTATTTGAGTCCTGTGTTTGAACACTGATTTTATATCAATAACAGTATATAGTAGAGAATAAATCATGTATTTCAGTTGGTTTCTGAAATTAATCAAAATGGTGTTTCCCAGTGCACTATGTGAATCTTGTGTTTTCACATTGATTGTAAGTCAAAATCAGTCCATACCAGTGATTAAAACATATACTGCCTTTTGTTTTCTCAACTAATCACAATATTTATATAGTGTACTATGTGAATCCTGTGGGTTTTTATTTTTTTTCCTTCCCCTCCCCCTCTACGTGAATCCTGTGAGTCTTTTTGTGTTTTTTTTCCTTCCTCTCCCCGTCTATGTGAATCTATTGGCGTTGTTTGTTTTTCTTCCCCTCCTCCTCCGCCTCCCCCTTTCCCTCCCCTGCCCTTGTTGCTTTTGCTGTCTGTGTCCATTTGCTGTGTGATCTTCTGTATCTGTTTCTCTTTTCGTCTTCTCTTTTCTCCTCCAGGATTCACTGGGATTCGATCCTGATATGGAGAGAGGTTCCCTATCAATTTTGCCAGCTCAGTTCCTGGTCTCTCCTGTGCTTCACCTTGACTCTCACCTTTTTCTCTCTTTTGTTGTGTCATCATCTTGCTGCATGACTCACTTGCATAGGCACTGGCTCACCATGCAGGCACTCGGCTTACTGAGCAGGTACTCGGCTTGCCACTTGGGCACTGGTTCACCATGGAGGCACTCACATGGGCACTGGGCTTGCCATATGGGCACTCGCACAGGCACTGGCTCACCATGCAGGCACTCATGTGGACACTCGGCTCACCACACAGTCGCTCATGCAGGCACTGGGCTCACCACACAGGCAGTTGGCTCACCACAAAGGCACTGGCTCACTGCGCAAGCACGTTTTCTCTTCTTTTTCACCAGGAGGCCCCAAGTATCGAACCCAGGTCCTCCCATATGATAGGTGGAGGCCTTATCACTTGAGCCACATCCACTTCCCTGAATCCAGTGTTTTAACATTGCTTTTAAGTCTGTATCAGTAAATATTAGTGAGTAAATCATGGATTTAATTATTTTCTGAATCACACACAAAAAATTGTGACCTGTCTGTAACAGTAAATATTAGTGAGTAAATCATGGATTTAATTATTTTCTGAAATTACACACAAAAAATTGAGACCAGTTACCAAACTCAGAAAGTCAAATGTGAGAACTCATGAATGAGTTTTATTCTTCAGGCATGTTGAAGTGTAACTAGGAAAGTAAATGAGCATGAGGGAAGATTTTCTGGGGCTGAAAAATATGGAGTACTCATGAACTAGGTCCAAAGGAAACCTTCAAAGAGATGGTTCCATAACTGTTGTCAAAAATGTTGGTACTGAAGGAATAGGTGATAACAACATCCAACAGAATATATCCATCTATATGTTTTTTTGGTAAATTTATTGAAAAGAATAGAAAAATCCAGCCCAGTATTTTATACTTCAAGTCCAATTGTCCTTCTCAGGCTGGACTTTGGGAATCACCCTCCGTCTCTGCCCTCTAGAGGTATAGTTCAGCTATACCTCTAGAGGTATAGTTAGAGCTATTTCCAGGCAAGAGGTGCCTTGCTTCTAGATACTTATAAACTGTTTTGATTTTCCCCCCTTCTCTCTCTTTCTTTTTTTTCATTCTCTCCCCTTCCTTCTTTCTTTTCCTTTTTTTTCCTTCCCCCTTCCTTTTTTTTTTTTTTTTTCCTGATTTGGGAACACACTAAAATTTGAAGAGAAAAACTCCAAAGTATAAAAATGCTTTACAGTCACAACCAGTTCTTTCAAATAGGAAGCAAACTGGTCCTCCTCATTTGGACGATTATAGCCAAAAGAAGGATCTTGTTTCAAAGTGCAGCTGCTCATTTGAAGTAGGATAAGCATGGTTAATTTTTTCAATGTGAAATGGTGATGAATGGAAAAGAAAAGAAAGATATCTTTAAAGCTAGATTGAAAAAAAAATTGTTTTAACTCAAGAAGGTCATCAATCTGGAAATACTATCCAGAGAATTTTTCAAATCACAGAAAGGTGTTTTCTGGAAATCTTAGATGACTAAAAATGAAAGGTATGCCTTGAAAAACAGTTTAAATAAAAGTCACAATAGTCACACATATGCAACTTGAAACCTGCAACATCCTGCTTCAGGGAACCTACAAGAAGGCACCGGGATCCCAATGTATACAGTTATCTTCTTTGTAAACCACCTAAAAACAGTAACAAAGGACTCCTAATTTTGTTAATAAAAATTATTGTAGATCACAGTAATATTTAAATTCTCATGGCTTTAGAATATTATTTTACAGACTAAAACTAAATCTATACCTAATGTTGGTCACACACATAGGTTCACTTTATAAAACTTCAGAGTTGAATTTGTATAATTTGTCTACTTTTTTTATGTATGTTATGCTTCAATAAGAAGTTTACTAATTAAAGTTACATTCGGTCTTCCCCTACCTTCTGAAATATATTTCCTAGATACATTCTTTAATGATATTAAAACACAAGATTGCAAGTCTCTTTCAAAGTTTTAGTGAAAAACTTGTAAGGCATTTTAAAATGTTAGTTTTTCTTTTTGGTTTATTATCCCTAAGTCTTCCCTTTTGACAGAAAATCTTTTACGCTCTCAAATTTTAAGTTCCTATTGGTTACATTTAAATTTTCCCATTTCTCTCTACTGTTTATTCCATGTGAAGCATGTTTAATTTAGCACCTCTCCAAACAACTAAAGATCACCATTCATTATCAAGCACCTAAACTTGCTTGGTATATCACTATAACTGGCCTGGTTTTTCTTTCTAAAAGCAGTCTTCACATTTAAAGCAAAGGAAATAATCAGCAATAAAGCTGCCTCCATCCTTAAGAGGTTTTATCAATAATGTAGTTAATAAACAGAGGTTTTGTGGATAACCACACTGTGTTATAGGTCATATAAGAAATTGTACGTTTCCTTTGACTTTGATCTTATGCATTCATGAATTAAGAAAACTTCAGTGGAGGGAGAGATGTGGAATTATCATTTATCAACAAAATTACTGGCTTTTGAAGCCAGCAATTATTATTGTGATGTTAAATCATTTATTTTCAAGGAAATAAGTCGGGAAAATCTCAATATGACTTTTGAGTTATCTGCCTTAAGGATATCTTTTAAGGAGCCAATTAGGAAATGGAGTTCATACTGAACACTAAAAAATGGTGACTAACAAGTTTGGGTTTTTTTTCAATTATGTAAAACATTTTCTGTAGCCAACTGACTGAAAAACCGCAAATTGCTTTATACTTTCCAACCAACATGACTGCCATTTACTCTTAGTAAGCAGAAGTCGTCACTAACAACAGAAAGTGATTAGCAATCACTTGCGACAGGATGTGAGATAGTCTTAAAACTCCCATTTACCCCCTACTGAACCAATAGCTTAGTTCAATCTAGAAGACAGGAGCGGGTATTTGTCTAGCAACCAACATAAGTGGAAATACGGGTCTTAGCTCTAAAGAATACAACAAATTTGGTCACAAAGGAAAATGAAAGAAGACGCCCTAATACTAACACAAGGCACTTTAGCTGGAGAAAAACAGTCTGCATCCCATAACATTTTATGATACCAAATGAGATGCAGGCAATGTAATTTCGCTTATGCGATTCACTTACAAGCAATGCAAATGTAATCGTGCTGATTACGTTTAAAACAAAAGACTGAATCTGCTTATTTATGGAGCAGACCCATAGTCATGCAAAAATCATGCTACCCCACCCCCACTGCACCCCCTCTATATGGAGTAAAAAGAAAACAATCTGGCTGAAGACCTTTTCAATTCCATGGAAAGAAAAATGATGTTAATGTGAACCATGGGTTGACCCAATATGTTTAATAATGTGGCATCTCAGAGCCCTCAACAGAAAACAAGGTCAACTGTGAGTAATTGTTAGGTGAGTTGTCCAACTTACATGCAAATATCCCCAATATTTTATTTTATTTTATTTTGACAGTCACTGGAAGTGTTCAGGAAGCAGTTTCATCTATTTTTAATTTTAAACTTTCATTTATCTGTGTGTTTCCGCATCTGTATATCCACACATATTTGTATGCAGACAATATAGACTTATAATTTTACAGCCAAATGAAGACTCTACAACTAATATATTCACTAGCTGGGCTCTTCACAATGAATATTTTATTAACTTCTCTGCCTAGTATTTGGGGTCTTGAGCATTCCAGAGCTACTAATTTTAGTCATCACAAAAGCTAGAGCTTGTACTAGATCATTTTCCTAGTATGAAGTTCAACAGTTAGAAATTAATGTGAAAGTTGCTTCCAAATGCCATCTCTGAACTTCCCAGAAAAGCCAAGGAGTTTTCAGAATTCTCCTACTTCCTGGGAGACTTCGGGTTTTAAAGATCTAACAGGTACTACTGGCTCATCACCAGCAACTGAAGCAACGCCCAGCTGCCAGCAACTGCACCAACGTCCTGGGCATCTGGCTAGAGCCTTATTGATGGCTAGAATTGCAACACCCTAGGCAAAGAGAATCATCGCCAAAACCAGCTTGGGCCCAGCTGCAGTTTTAGCATAAAGAAGTTTAATGGGATACCTCACACCTGCCACAGAACATTTTCCAAGAGGGAAATTGCAAGTGGCTGGTACTGCTCCTTGCGGAGTGCCTTATGGCCTTCTTCACACCTACTGAAAAAGACAAACTTTGATGGTCTACCAAGTGATGCCAGCACCAATCATGAATAACAGAAGCAATTTTCTGTGCGATAACACAACTTCTTTTTGGTCAGAAACATCATTTCCAAATAGTCACCTGTGTGAACTTCTCAAAGATGGAGATGCCTTTGCAGTTACCCTCAATCCCTGATATTCAACCGTTAAGTAGGAATCAAAACTGTATTCAAACAGAACCTTGTAAATGTATCGTGTTGAAGCAGTCAACCTTCTACCTTTATGTCTCCAAATGGAAAATGCCTAGCAGCATATAGGTTTTCTCATTTCCACAGAGAATAAGCAGTGGGCCAGATACCATCTAACTTCTTTCGAATGTCAGGAAATATTGAAGCCCCACCATATGGCCACACTCTTCTCAACTCTCACATCTCAGCAAAAATGCACCTGTTATCCAAGTATGCAGTTGATAGAGTCCTTCAAGCCGGAGGATGCTGCCAGACTTGAGAGGAGCCACAGGGTACACAAGTGGCAGGAAAAGGAGGAACTACACTGAAATGAAAGCAAAGTGTGATCCTCTAGGGCAGAAAATAGCTGTTCCTGTTTGTTTTAAACTGCTTTTCATCACACGGGGCCTCCTACAGGGAACCTACCTTCTTTCATGTTTGGGAGAAGAATCAGAACTGAAAACCATTTTGTCTATCCTAGGGTTTGCCTAAAGAAGAACATCAGGAAATAAAATTAGAAAACGATTTGGTAGAATTAAGTCAGATACCCCCTAAAAAAGGCTTATGTGATCTTGAAGAAAATCTCCCTCATTTTTATTTATTCAGCATTTATTATCTGTCCCAAATTGTAAATTCCTTAAGCACCTTCTACTCATAAAGGATCATAAAGAGAAACATACTACACTGATAACAGAAGTCCTATATGACCTTGAGAGGGTCACTCAGCTTCTCTAGACCACCAACTGCCCACATGTAAACTTCTCTATTTGCATTTTCCCCACAGTGCGCACAGCAACGAGTATCAAAAAGTTCACTTTGATATTCTAGTAATAATAATGCACATATGACTACTTTATCAAATATTATTTAGCTCATGACATATATTTTTCAGGAGCATTTGATTGTCCCTCTACATAGGCAAAGCATCCCTAGCAGACAATGACTGGGTGGTTTACCATATCCTGATTGCTAGACCTGAGAAGGCATTCATTCATTCATTTGCTCATTCAACAACTATGTATTTATTGTGCCAGGCACTGGGCTATGCCCTGGGAATAAAATGATAAACAAAACAACGTTGATCACTGCCCTCCTCTATGTAACTTCCAATAAATACTTACTGATTCATTGACTGAAACCCTTTGAATGACACCCAACTTCGACCAGACCTCCCACTCTTCTTGCATATTTTGCCCCTATTCTGCAGATGGTTCCCAAAACTCCAATCAAACAACTCTTTCCCTTATCCAAATATTGTAGAGTGAATTCCTCATTTCCAAGTAAAGATGTTAGAGGACAGTACAATACCAAAGGTAGCGTCACCTACTTAATGCCAGAATACAAGAACTTTCAGCAAACTATCCTTAAGATGTTGATGGATGAGTGACAGGAAGTGATGGAGGCATTTCAGCAAACAATAAGGAGGACCACCAAAGCAAGCAAGGCATGTAAAAACTAGTACTTGGGTGGGCATATTACTAGCAGGGATGATTCCCTAAAAAACATGGGTAAATTTCCAGTTCAGAGAGAATTTACTGCGAGGGCAAAACGACAGAAGAAATAAATATTCACAACTGTTTATTGACTTATCAGAAATGTAGTTAATTATTGAGCCCATGGGCATTTCAGAGTATTCAAGACCAGCCAGCATAAACCCTGCCTTCACAGAACTTACCATCTATTGATATCATGGTTATCCCCTTATATTTACAAATGTTAATTCCAAAATAGGGATAACTGGGGCTGTAAAGTGTGCATCTAAGTCACATGACACAATGAAAAGCCACTCTTTCGATCTTTTTCCCTTTTGCTTCTTTGTTTTGGGGTTGGACCGTGAAAAATACCTGGGGAAAAGATGTTACAGGTCCTTTCTTCCACTCTGGCAGGAAGAATGCTGCCCCTCTATTGCTATTTATTAACCTTTTCTAAGATCTCAAGTCTATCATTCTTGGTCATATGGACCATTAAGAGGACACATCTACTCAATGTTTTATATTTTAGTTGCTTTCCCCAATTGTCCCCAAGGTCATTTCTGGACTCTGCTCTCAACCTTCATGTATACATGTCCACTCAACACACATAAGCTTATGAATTCAGTCCTTGGGTATTTCATTGCTCATCATTCCTACCTGCACTGGAAGATATTCCACCTCTGAAAATAATGACGATTAAAACACCAATAAGAGCAAACACTTCTACAGTACCTACTATGTCCTAGGGAAAGTGCTAAGTATTTTCTATAAATCAACTGATTTAACACTCTTAACAACCATATGAGGTATGTACCATTTTCCCCCTAATTTAGAGATGAGAACACTGAACGTTAAGTGTCTCACCCAAGGTCTAATAGATAGTAAGAGGCAAACTTAATCCAGACTTGGGTAGTCTGGCTCTAGAACCCGTGTTTTTAAACGCTACGCTCTATCACTTCCCTAGCTCCTCTCCTCTTATTTGAACTTAATGAAGCTCCAGAATGCATTTCCAGATCCTTAGGCATTTGTTCCAAAAATACTTATTAAGTCTTATATGTTAAACATGACTGCATTTTCTTAATTTGCTGAGCATTCACACTTATTTTTAAAATCTAAAAAAGAGACCAAAAGAAGGAGAGAATGGTCAAAGCAAATGCACCCAATTCTATGTGCACTGAATACATTCATGGCCCCCTAACCTGACTCCTCATGTGAGCAAACAAGATACATAAATCTGGACAGACTGGTTGCTTGTTCATATAAACAATTCAGAACCTTATCATGCCTCTTTGAACTGACTCCAATTCATCAAATATGTAGGGGCAGGTTATATATGGCCCCCACTAAATGAAACAGACCAATAAATTTCCAAACTGTAGGACTCAGCACACACACACACACACACACACAATGGATGGAGAAATCCCTACACATATTGTGGAACTCGGTTCAGCCCATGACTCCTCTGTGCAGTCTGGAATCATGCATAATGCAACACCGCAACTGCTAACAGCAGGCGCACACCAGATAATTTACACTTGTTTTTATGGACACGAGGAACTGATCTTTGAAGCTGTCCCTAATGAGATTCCGCTTGGCCCTAACAGCATTCTGAGAGAGTGTTCCGGTTTTCTACTTGGCATCCGGTGCATATTTATAATGCAGAATACGGGCTCATTTAAATTGCACATGTGTATTTTGGTGTCTTTCCTACCTTAGAGAAAGATTTTCACATACTAAGGAGCACTGACTCCTCAATTACTAAATCATACTTTACCTAAACAATGTCACTGCCAGTCACTACAGGTACTTATCAAGGAGGCTAGTTCATCAAAGAGCTTCTACCTCCAGGGTAAAAGTTCCACCAACTCTAGCTTTGCACTCAAGTCCAGAGACTCAATTAGGTCCTGAGCCAAAGGGCAGCTCCAGAAAGCCTAATTATACATTACCTCCCTCAGTAAAGACAGCCATGTGGAACATCAGGGAGAAAACCTGAAGTCAGTCACCTAAATAAAAAACTTCCTTCCCCAAAGTACCTGCAATGCAAACTCCTCCTTCTCATTATTTCTACCCTTTTAAGTTCTTCCCATGTAAAGTTCCTTCTTAACCCTGGCACTTGATCATTTGGTTTACAAAGGGTTTATAGTTTAGTCATTCATAATCACAAATCTATTACATACTTAGTTTGAATTGGTTTTACCTTTAAACAAAAGGTAATTAAATCAATTTTTAAAAAGAAGGTTTTCAATCCCCATATTATGATGGTATTATCTACATTTAACCCAAATCACAGAGTTCTGTCAAAACAGCTATTCTAGAAGGGCTTTAAGAATTTACTATTTCAAATGTAATAGTAAAGTAAGTAAGTTAAAAAACAAACTAGTATAGAAAAAAGTGAATTTGCCTTATGCAAAGTTTATCATTCCAGTGATATGGTAATGACCCATTTCTGTGGTCTAAACTCAGGCAAACTCCAGGTAGAAGGGATAGTTGTCAGTCAGTGTCTAGGTAAGTAGGCTGAAATATATCCTACTTAATACCATGCTTCTAACCAATAATTGTTAATTCCAAATAGAATTGATAAATGATCTTTTTACAAGAATTTAAACAATATACTTTATAAATGCCTGAGATTTTAAGTTAGAGAACAACACATAGGTGACCCAAATCTTTAGGTTCAAGTTGAAAGTGGAATGTGAATATTTTTTTTTAAGTCAAAGTAAGAGTCAACTAAAGGGAGGAGAGATTATATAGCATTAGTGCAGGAGTATCAGAAATACTCACTCTGAGTTTCATCCAGCTCCATCCTGAAAAAAACACGGGAGATTTATATAAGTTACCCTTTTCAATGCCAAGTATACCATCAAGTCCAAATATATGCTCTCAGAATGAAAGAATGATCAAAACGAGCATGCACAAATGTCTTGGGGGAGCACATATTAATCCCTGGAATACCTGCAATCTCAACTTTCATTCACTCATTCAACAGACATTTTTAGTGTCTAGAATATGCCTAGCACTGTGATAGGTATTATGGATACAGAGGGACAGAAAGAAAAAAAAAGACAAAGTTGTTTGACCACATATAAAGAGAACATTTAATGCAGACAGAAGTGTAGAGGCTTCCCTGAAGAAGAGACAAAGGTGGAGGGAGGAAAAAGTGTTTTAGGAGGAAGGTTGTCAATGTTACCCAGTCTCAAAATTTAGGGCAGTAGACCAACATGCTCTTCTCCCCTTTCCTCACAGTACCTCTCCACTTTGAAAACAACAAACTTAGAATGCGTGCCTAGAAAGCTGGACTTTAAATACAATTTCCCTGCAATGACAGCACTGAATCCAGGCTGGATTGAAGACTTTGGGAAAAATCGGTGGACAGATCACCAAAAGCTGGCACTTACTGTTGCCAAATGTCTGGCTGGCACCAAAGTACAGACTAAATTGACCATAAAAACCTCACCATAGTCTTGCTCCTCTCAAAAGAAATCATTTTGCCATCAACAAGGAGGCTTACCCAGAGGCCAGTCTTAGGCGGAGGCCTTGAATTTTGAGCTTAATGCAATTGCACGGTTTAGGGCAAGAGTTTCATGTTTCAGATGTGCAGTCAGGTAATATGATCCCATCAGAGTTTTAATGGCTTCTAAAAAATCCAAAGTGTTAAATCCTTTTCCCAGCCTCCCCCAGAGCAATCCGAAGGTCTTGTGTCCCCAGCCTTTCCCATCCTCACCCCAGCCTTATTCTCATACTCAAACAGTTACTAAAACTGAGATATTAATTTAATACTCGTTTCTTAATCATAAAATGTTACTGTGCTCTACATAAACCTACCCTCTTTTAAAAAGCACTGAAAGAGAAAACGAAAGGATGATGAAAGTGAAATATTTAGAAACGGTGCTCTATTTCAGGGCCAACATTATGGTTATGATCACTTAGAAATCTGGAAAGAACGTTCAATAGGTCTAAGGAAACCAAAGGCAGCAGACTGAAGCAAATTCCACAACTTCAGTAAAAGGCACATCCCTGAGAGTTAAACTGTCCAAGGAAGCACACAGGGAGCTAAGGTAAGTATTTATTAAGTGTGAGCCCCTGGCTATCAGGAGGTTAGCAGAGACTCCACGCCTCCCTCCCAGGGTGGTAATCCCTTAGGAGAAAACACAACCCTCAAAACTTTAAAGGCAGGAGGAAGGGGGAGAAAAAGGTTCTCACCAAGGATAAAACAGACTCCCCAAATTTAATAGCAACAAAACAAGTTATGGTGATGATATAACTTATGCCACTGTTAAAACTCAGCTGAAGTCCAATGTTAAAGTCACAGAAGCATTAATGATCAACCATGTTAATAATAATATTAGTTACCATGCATTTAGCATTTAGGTACTGTCCAAACACTTTTGCAAATGCATCATCTAACTTAATCCTCACAATTTTGTTTTGAAGCATGTATTATTATAATCCCCACTTTAGATGAAAGACTAGTGGTGGAGAACCTGACAACACACGGGGAGGGGGCAGACTGAAGTCGGTATATGCATTATTTTTCTGGCACTTTCAACTGGCCTCATTCTTTATAGTTCTGGATGTGCTTATATTTATGCATAGTAAAAACCACTTACTCCCGTGCTCTCCCTGCCAAAACACACACATTCCTTCTCCTCTTTCTCTCCCTCTCTCAGGTTCTTTTGTTTTCCACTTTAATAAGATAGCAGGGTAGTGGTTCCTGCAGCCCATGCTACCACACCTTGCAAAACAGCATTGTTTGTTTATAAAGTGACACAACCTTCCCAGCAGAGTGTGGGAGCGTGAGTAAAATCCATTAATGGCCAGAAAGCTCGTTTTAATTCTACACTTGACAAAATAAACACCTTATAAAGACAGGTAAGCAGAAGCTACTTTTCACTCTGGACTGCTCTGTCTTAACAACCTTTTAAAAGGAGGAACCGAATGATAGGATTGAGCCCTCGCACACACAAAATTACGGCATCAAGAGACTTTGATAAAAGCAAACACTTTAATGTAAGGTTAAATTATTTTTTTCCTTAAATAGGGTTCCTCTCACTAATGAAGACCATGGCTAAATTGCAAAGGTTCTTTCGGTGCCGATCCTGGCTACATGAGCGAGATCTAACTGAAGCCTGTCTGAAAAATCAGGGCACATTTCCCTGAAACCAGTCCCGACAGGGCTCATTTTTTTTCTCTTTTGTCCACAGAAAATGAAGCTTCACTTACATGTTGGAGGAAATATTTCAAAACATTCCCCCCCTTTTTTCTCAAAGTGCAGAATTTATGGTAACAGATAATTAACAACAAATGACAAACAATCGGAGCAGTAAAGGTCCCAGTTTGGTTGCCAAGATGATGGTATCAAATTCCAAGATAAACAGTGGAGCGTGCCGACTGCCATTAACATCCTGACGGGTCGAGGAGGAAAGATGCAAAACAGACGAGGCATCCACCACCCAAGGGCACAGCGTGGCGCAAACAACCTCCCAGGGGGTTACTACTTCCCTTTTGAATTTCAGGGGTGTCGGTGGGAGAAGGGGTGGAACAGGGTCATACAATGAACTGAACAGGATACCCCAAGCCTTTATATTTCACATGGGGAAAACATTAAACTCTTCTTTGAACTGCATTATGGAAGAATTAGGAATTAATATCCTTTAGGAGTTAACACCTCCTTGTCTGTCTGTTCTTTTCAAAGAGTCGCCCCTCTCCATTCTTCTTTTCTCTAAGTTTGTTGAATCCAAATAAGTTTCATTGCTACCAGCTGTGTCCAAAATATGGGGGCTAAGACAGAACAAAGTGAAAACAAGTTAACCTGAAAAGTCAGAATTTAAGCACAGCATATGGTAAGTCTCTTAGATACTAACAGATGGCGAACCTTGGGAAATGCAATTTCAGATATTCTTACATTTCCCAAAAGCCAGTTCACAGTTCACTATTTGTCAAATGGATTTTTTTAAAAATATTAAAGCATGAACCTAAAGTTTGAATTACCTAAAAGATCTTTAAAAATTGCTCTTTCTCAGAGATGAAATCAGGTCAATGTATTAGAAATGCTACTGTGATCCTTTCACATACTGGATTAATTGGTAATAAAGTTGGCATGCAGACACTGAAAAAGCCAAGGCACAATTGTCCTATCTACCTATTGACTGCCATGTAGGGATGATGACCCTCTCCAGGGGCTCAGGCCAAACCCAAGGCCAGGAACTTCATAACTGCAATAAAGTTATGATCTAGCAAATATGTCCGATAGACCCTCACTCTATCTCCTTCACACATAGCCCCATATCTCCCCTACTTCTCCATAGTACATGCCTCTCCTCATATTTCTTGACTCCCCAAGCAGGATCAGTATGCAAAATTTGAATGGTATTTAAAAGTAAAATGTATTAAATATAAGATGATACCAAAAGCAATGAGTATGATTTTTTTAAATGTGTAACACAGTTCAATAGGCTTCTGTGGTTGTCTTTGAAGTCTTAAGACAAAGCAAAATGAAAACAAAATGGAGAAGAAAATTTTCCAAAACTCAGGACTAAAACAGCGCTGGTAAAATGGCTATGACATAGGAAAAGGCTACATCTTTAAGGAAATTAGGAAAACATGCTGAGGTTGTTTGGCTGATAGGAGACATTTTTTTCTTGATTTCGGTTTTAGGTTTTTGTTCAAAACACATTTTAAACTAAATGTACAATATGTGAAAGGCTTGAAACTTGGTCTGTGGACCAAATACCTAAATTCAAATAATACAAGTAAACCAGTTTTCTTAGCCAACCAATAAAAATGCCAAAATAGCCACAGCAAGATGAGAAAAGAAATTTTTGCAATTCAAGATTTATAGAATCTTTGAGCTGGAAGATTTCAAAGACTGGCTGCAGAAAGAACTAAGTGATTTTGAGCAGAATCCATGTTGCAGGGTACCGGCCTGAAGTCTTAACTAAAGAAAGCCACTACGAACAGAGGAACTTAAGAATGGTCTAATTCTCAGTAGAATTTTAAAGCTCAACAATATCAAGGACTTAAATTTTTACCTACTTGCTTAAGTGGTAATAATTTCTTTTTTCTTTTCTTCCTCTCTCTCTCTCTTTCTTTTTTACAAGTTTCAAGCGCTTTACTACTTAATGCAAAACTGCAAAAATGTCAACCAACCAGAGGGGATTTTATTCTTAATTTGTGATAAAGAAGAGAAAAATGAAAATTGTGCAAAAATTCATTTTCTTATCTGCATAATTTACCCTTTTACAGGGACAGAAATTGGGGGGGAAATTCAAAGCAAAATGGAACAAAAATATGCAGAACAAAAAAATACTGCAAGGACCAATAAATCCAACAGAATTTCCTCTTTGCAGAGTTAATGTTTCTACATAGACAAAGCCTCCAAGTGTACTTTTCACATTAAAAAAAAAAAATAGGCAGGTCTACACAGTGGTCTGCCAAAATGTGATAATTTTATCCATACTGATACTGAAAGAATAGCCATTACTATATTAAGAAAGCTACTGAAACATCTAATTTCCAACATGCGATGAAGGTTAAAAAGAAAAAAGGACATGGAAAGGAGAGGGCTAAGGAAATACTGAACAGTAAGAAAAACTAGCCAAAGAGATAAATTGATCTTCCAGTTCTCAGTGAGCTTTTTTTCCTCTATAGAAATAGTTCAGAACTACCTAAAGTTTGTTATGCAAGATGTGGTAGTGTGAGCAGCATTAGCTTTTTTTATATATCTTAAGATCTATATCTTTAGAAGATTGGAAAACTCCGCGTTAAAGTTAAATATGTCTCAAATACAGATTCCTTACTGTATTACTTCCTGTTTAGCTTGCCTTGCCATTTGTATATTTTTATCAAACTCTCTCCATAAAAGAGTTTTTTGTTGTTGTAGTTGTTATTTTAAATTGTATTTAGAGTAGAAGACAGACTCAGGTCCATAAGGAAGGTGATTTGATGGTTCTCCAATTTCAGGGTATGTCTATTCATTCACTGCTGCTACACATTCTCTATGAACCTTTCTTTATCTCTAGAAATGCAGAATTTGAAATAATAGATAGGATCTGCTTTATTTGCCAAAATTCTTTATCCTTCCAGGAAGTCAAGTAGCCATTAAACAAACAAACAAACAAACAAGAACACAGCCCAGTATGTACAGTTGGGCTCGAAGAACAAATCCATATGGACCAAAAAAAGAAAAAAAATCAAATTTTAGGTTACCTTTTAATGCTTGAATGCAAACAAAGGGATCTACAGAATAGGAAAAAGTCAGCTCTGAAATGAAGATGAATTGTCACGGACCACGAAACATGTACCCTCAGGGAGTGTATACAATAAAGAAGTTATTTTTAAAAGAAATGAGAGAGGAAAAAAAATACCCTGTGTTTATATATGAATGCAAACTAAAAGGGGCATTTGGCATCTCCAAGATAAATCTGAGATTGAAAACATTAAAAAAATAATAAGTCCCATGCTAACGAGCAGTCCAGTGATAAATTTGTAAAGAGAATGACAAAGTGGCTTACCAAGAGAAAGTGTATGTTTAGAATTTTTCTCAAACATCTAATTTAGCCTAGCTCTGCAGGAAAAGGTGAATTTCTACCTTGTTAGTAAGATGCAATTTTACAGAGGGTCCTCCCCTGTGCAAGAGTTAGGGGTCATCTCTCTTCTCCCACCACCACATCTTATCATCCCATCCTTTTGAGTATTTTCTTTTCCTACAATATATCACAGATGATATGGGTTTTATGTTTTTTATTTTAAATAGACAAAAGACAAAATAAGAAATGGGAGAAATCATAGGCTTTCAGAATGGGCAGGGCAGGGATTTCCCCTAAGGCCACCATGACTGAGGTACCTGACATTCAAAGGGGCCCAACTTGCTACAGATCAGAAAGCTAATTAGTGACCAAGACAGAATCCAGGTTCCCTGAAACATTGGCAAGTGGACCTTGAAAGAAAGCTATTTATTTATTCAGAGTGTATATTATGCTGGCTTCCAAAAATGGATCTGAGGATATTTCTTAACTCTGCTTTCCAAACTTCTACAGAATTTTTTCAAATGCCCTCCAATTGTGAGACTAAAAAGTAGACAGTATCTTGGATATTGCCCTCATCTTCCCACATATGAGAAAGTTGAATTATACTGAATAAAGGAACAGCTTTTGAACTATTCCTTGTTTGTAATTTAAAAAGAGAAGAAGGTGGCACACAAGGAAGCTAAGTCCAAAGAAAGTGGATTTGTATTAGAGCAAATTTTTATAAGCAAAGCAGAAAGGCCTGTAGGCAAACTAGATTTAAATCATTCTTTTAAAAATGTTATTACAAAATACTACATGGTTGTTAAAAATAATTCAAATTATACAAAAGTATATAAAATAAAAAGTAAAAATTCTTTACCCAACACTCCTGCCCTCAAATTCATTGTCAAATATATTCCCTACATAATCACTAGTAATGTTGGTATTTGTCCTTCCACAGTTTTACACTTTTTTAACTAAATGATAGCTTACAATAACACTATTGTGCTATTTTAATTTTGCATTTAGGGCGGCGAACTTGGCCCAGTGGTTAAGGCATCCGTCTACCACATGGGAGGTCCGCGGTTCAAACCCCGGGCCTCCTTGACCGCTGTACAGCTGGCTCATGCGCAGTGCTGATGCGCGCAAGGGGAGCCGTGCCATGCAGAGGTGTCCCCCGCGTAGGGGAGCCCCATGCACAAGGAGTGTGCCCCGTAAGGAGAGCCAGCCAGCACGAAAGAAAGCAGAGCCTGCCCAAGAATGGCGACGCACACGCGGAGAGCTGACACAGCAAAATGACACAACAAAAAGAAACACAGATTCCCGTGCTGCTGACAACAACAGAAGCGGACAAAGAAGACTACGCAGCAAATAGACACAGAGAACAGACAACAACGGGGGGGGGGGGGGGGAGGGTAGGGGAGAAAAATAAATAAATGAATAAAAAATCTAAAAAAAAAATTTTTTTCCATTTAAGTATATCTAATACAAACCTGAAAGAAAAGTTTACTTTCTATTACATTTAAACTTAGTAAGATTGCTACTTCAGATCCAACAACAGACAAAACCCTATAAGAATTTGGCCTGGAACAATCACTCAGATACCAACAAAGCTACAGAGGATTCTTAAATGATTAGTAAGGCCCAAGCAGCACTGACCAATGCCACAAAATGCACCAATTCAACAAGAACACAAGTTGAGCTTGCCAGGTTTTACATAGCAAAGCAGCTTGGAAAATACTTCTCATGCTCACTAGCTGATAGACAAAACCATAAATATCTTAGCATTTACTTCTCAAGTGCTGTCTTTCAGGCATTATTCATCATATACATTATCACATTTAATGCTCACAAATACTTTAAAGTGTCAATAAGCCCACTTTACAGATGAGAAGATTGAGGCTCAGCAATTTGTTCACCAATACTCAGCTAAACCAGTAACTAGCAGGATCAGTATTTGTACACAGACCTCTAATTTCAGATCACACCCTCAGCCACCACATGTGTACTGTCCTCACCCCACCCCACCCCCTGCCATCCCAAGCTATATCCTTTGCACTTATTCCTGGTTAATTATGGTTAATTCTGGATGCTTCTTTTTTAGCCACAACCATAGATGGGGAGTCTAAAACACTGAGAAAAGGAATAGGAGCTACGGCCAGGTCCAACCCAACCAAAGTAAATCCATTAAGGTCCACAGAGAACAAGCAGGCATCCCTCAGTTCATAGGATTCCTTCCCTGCTGCCTCTTCCTTGGAGAACCTGGAAGTAGAAGAGATACTCCTACACTATTTATGCTCTAGACAGGCACTAATAAGTTAGGGCATCTGCCAACCCTGAGAGCCAAAAATCCCACCTAGAAGTGGTTCCATGGAGCACTACTCTTCCTCCTTCAAAATTTCCAGTGACTTCATTATTTATTCATTATTTACACCCTACTATTTTCAAAATGAACTTGAGATAGCTTACAATAAAAAACCCAGAATCAATAAAACAATTATTAGTGATAGCTAATATTTACTGAGTATAGACTATGCACTAACCACTCCTCCAAGGATTTGACATACAATATTGTTTTTAACTTTCCCAGCAGCCTTTTGAGTGAGCACTATTTTTATCATTTACAGTTTCCAGATCAAAAGAAAAGACAGAGAAATTAAGATATTTATCTATGATTGGCTACATAGCCAGAAAGTGGTGCAACCAGGCAAGGGTAAAAGAAAAAAGAGTTAGGTAGGACAGATTTCAGGGATGTTAGCAACCAAAGGAATAAAAAGGACGATGACTACAGTTGAAAACAAAATTAGATGTGAGCTTCCTGGCAGCCAAGTCATAAAGAAAAAAAATGACAAATTAACCTCAGAAGGGTGACTAACCGTCCCGTTCTGCCTGAGAATGAGAGGTTCCAGGAACATGGGACTTTCAGTGCTAAACAGAGATGGGTGAATGGCCAACTAATAAGGTTTTATAATATTTTATTAGGCCTCAGACAATTAAAAACATACGAAGTCTTTATGCTGTTTCCAAGACCATGTTGGCCCCTTCAGTACGTTCTCCCACCATCATTTAAAATATTAAATAAGTTTCACATTATAACTTTCTGCTTGGGAGAGATGAAGGGATTGTGGAAAAATAAACCCCTACTAATTGCTGGTTTTCAATCATTCCTTCAACTAGGATGTTCAAGGGTCTGGAAATGAGGGGCAAACTCTGGGTTAAATCCTGCTCTGCTTATTCCAGCTCTGCTTCAATTTTCTTTCCCAAGTTTATAGAGGACTTCTTTCTTTTAAATAAAATTTTCCCCACATCACAGGCAGAGATCCAGGCCAGTGGTTCTTAGAAGGTTTGGTGGCAGTCTTGTCAGAACCCACAGGCGAAAGCCAATCCAATACCAAGTAGTAAACCTCTTAAGGCCATCTAAATACATCAGTTCTTAAACCAGTGACAAGTTTCATGAGGATGCAGGCGAGGTCATAGTAATAGTTGTCCCCTCCACAGCAACACTCTGCATGTAAACTTATCTTAATTATAAACTTAATCTTAGTATGTCAGAGCTTAACTATCATTTGGTCCAAATGCTTACAGATGAGTAAACTGAGGCCTGGAGAAGGGAAGTCAATTGCCCAAGGTCATTCATGAAGCTGTGCTGATGAGACTAAGTCAATCTAATGGGTAGTGAGCTATTTCTTAATTAGGGTGACAAAACCCCCACTACCACCACTAGGTTGTATGAAAGAAAAAACACTGATCATTTAAGGGACCAGGATTTTAACTCCCATCCATATTTGTCACTGTCTCCATAGCCTTGTCTCAACTATTTCCCCAGGTATAAAGTGAAAAAAAAAAAGGAAACACATGGTTTAAGAAACCCATGCAAAATAAATGAGCAACTATTCAAGTGGAAAAGACAAAATATCTTTAGAGAGATGAGCAAAGCTCTGAAATGGCATATTGAAAACTGCAGGAAAACTGAAGAAATTTTACACTAACTATTGTTTGGATTTGTTCTGCCTGATTAGATGAAGGGTTGGTTGTGTGTGTGTGTGTGTGTGTGTGCACACACACGTGTATGAAATATAATGTGATTATGTTCAGCCAAAATATCTGAACACATATTATGGACAGCCGACACTGATAGGACACCAGGCCTACAAATAACTGCGCAGTCTCTAATAAGCAAAACTAAAGTCAGGAAAATGTCAGCCAGAGTCTTGACAATGTGTAACTTCATACAAACTCACAGCATGTCAAGAGGTCACAGAAAACTTCCAAAGAACATCTCCAAGCATCAAACATAATTTCTCTTTTCAGTGCACAATCAAACTGATCGATCAATCCATCAGTAGTTGTGTCTGCTTCCTGCTCAGAAGCACAATTTCTGCCTTTAAAAAGCAAACAGTGTAGTTGAGAAGACACATATATATCATAAAAGAAAAATAATAATGGAGGTGATATGAGGTACCTACCAAGTGACTAGAGGGCTCGTATAGGGGGCGAACTCATTTTGGACTAGAAACAGCAGAAGAGGTTTCATAGAAGCGGAGGGGCCTGAACCAGCTTTGAGGCATTTGATGAGCAGTGCATTAATGTGAGCATCTCAGCAACAGCACTGAGACAAAAAGGTCCAAGGTGTGCTCAGGTGACAGTAAGCTGACTTGTATGGCTGGAGCAGAAGGTTTAGGTAGGAAACCCTCACTGGGTGATAAAGGTGAAAAGGCAAGCTGAAGTGAGGCAGTGAAGGGCCCTCTGTTCCAAGGTAGGGAATCCAGTAAAATGCCTGGCTACACAGCTGTCTAGGCTGCCACTGCAAACTCTCTATTTCAAGCAGTATAATTTGATCCTTCGGATTTTTCATGGCTAGATCTAAACAGATCAGTTCTAAGGTTACATGATTTCTAAAATATCTTTGTGCATTCACAGTTTACCACTGGAATCCTACAGCCAAGAATAAGTGAGTAGATGTCTATAGACCCCATCAGTAATTTCCCAAGGAATCTGAGGCAAGACCTACTTTCTTTTGCCCAACTGGAAGCAGGATCCACAAGTTCTTTGTGATTCTTTAAAAAAAAAAAACATCATACTAGGGCAAAACAGAGTGAAAGTGAATCTGACTTACATACATTTACAACATATTTGAAGAAATAGAAATCGGAACAGAATAAAAAGACTTTGAAATGAGCACATATTTAAGGTTCAGAAAAGCCTTTTTAACAAAGAAAAATATTATTCACCTTAAACACTTTTTCTTATAGTCATAAATTAACAAATCTTCATAATCATGAATATATGTTGAGTCTTAGAATTTAACACTAGCCATTTGCAAAGTAATTTGGTTTTTCTTGCTCAAGATTTGAGCATGCTGTTTTAGTATTCCCACATTGCAGAAATCCTGTCACGGGTAGTGGAATGGCTCTACAGAATATGCTTGCAAAGCAACATCCTAGTGTTTACCCTAAAACCCAGGCAGTCAAAGAAAGACCTTTTTGTTTGTTTAGTGTTTTTAACTTTGAGGGGGTTGCGTGTGTGTGTCTGTGTGTATCTGTGTTTGCAGAATGGGGTAGGAGGTCTTACTATTTTTTAAATGGCCAAATAAAACAATTACTAAAAACAGAACTCATGACTTGGACATGCCCCAAGTTCAATTCTGCTAGGAGTGGCAAAAACAGTCAACAGAACCCTAACCTCCTTTCTATCTTGACTGCACAATAGTTTTCAAAGAGGTTTAGTCCTACTAGGAAAGGCTCATACTAGACATCGGAAGATTCTAACGGAGAATGAACACCCAGCCTCAAATAAACAAGGGAGACGGTGACCTTTTGCTCCCTCTGCTGAGGACCAGAAAAAAGTTGGTAGGCAACCAGGTGCTGCAAAATCCTTGCCTCGGGATTTCTCCCCTACTTTGTTCCTTAAACAGTTTAAACCTCAACCTGACTGAAATAGTATTAGGGAGCGAGAGAAAGGAACGATTCTTGGGAACCAACTGTTTCACTGTCCTTTAATCCTTTGTTCCCTTCATTGTTTGAGTCCTGCAGCATGCAACACACGTTCCACTAGCAACAGGCAAGACAATGGATTCAGCAATGACTGAACAGTTAGTTCCAATTAGGCCTATTTCCCAGCTGAATGTAAAGGGGTAGTGGGGTGAGGGCATAGGGAGAAAAAAAAACCTACACAAAGATTAAAGAAATATTTCATAATGGAGGCAAATAATACAACACAAAGCAAACTAAACTAGGGGTCAGGAGAGTTAGCCAAAATTTACTGTGTGACATTATATAAACACCTTAACCTCTCGGTTCTTATCTACAAAACATGGGAAACCCCCCTCCACCACCCCTCAAAGACTCAGAAAATCTAAAGTCACACTATGGTTGAAAGTGCTCTGAAAATGTGAAATTCACACAGACGTAGGAGATTCTTCCTGAGCTGTATTCGGAACCACAAATACCCGTCTGCTCTGCAAATGGTACAGTTTTTATTCTCCCTGGCAGGATCAGTAGTGAATGTTTTTATTTTTTTATCTCTAGTTTTTCAAATGCTTGTATATTTTTTAAGTTCATAAGCCATACTTACATATGTACATGCGGCGGCTGGAATCTGCTCTGGTTGATGTTGTAGTGTGTGAATGCCTGGGTGGGGTTTGAGCTGTACTCATCCACCGTTATGGTAACTTTGCCTTGAGAAGGAATCCCATGTGCCATCCTTCCTCCCTATAGGCATGAGCAACTCACAACTTTCCGGAGCAAAAGATGAAAGCAGGCATGGTGTGTTTCAGCCAACCTCTGAACCCAAAGATCTACTCATCAATACCACTCTGCGATTCTGGAAGAAAAAAAAATTATAAAATGAGAACAAAGGAAGAGAAGACGTGCTAAAAGACTTCAAATGACACTTGGATGTGAAAATGGCTCAGGAAAAATGTGAATGTGTGTCATTCCTTCATGGATCTATCATTGTTCCCAAGTCTTCCCTGCACACGCTTTAAGAGTGGACACTACAACATCCTATATGACACTGCTGGTTGCTAGCAAATCATCCCAATGGCAGTCAAACAAAGATTTCCTCTTTAATTATAATTATGGCACTTAACGTGAATTATGGAACGGACATATCCACAGTTGCCATGGTGTCTAGCTATAAATGGTTTGTGCTCTAAGTGGAGAATCTTCCAAACCTTCCCTGCTAATTGGAATGTTTGATCTTTACAAAGTTGGTATCATATAACAAGTTGAAATCTCGATGCTTAAAACAGCCATATAAGACATATGACAAACGTAAATTTAAAATGCTGGGCTCCTAACAGATACCTGTGTATAATTACACTTCGCACATATACACACATTACACATACACAAATTTTACTTTCACAGGCAGCTTAATACCAAATACCAAAAAACTTAGGTATTCATTGCAGAGTATATATACACATTCCACTCAGGCCAAGAACTTTACGGTAAGGTGACTCCTTGCTAAATGTAGTACAATTTCATTAAGCACTAGGTAAAATGCACTCTAGTCACTGAGGGAAAAGTCAAGCATATTCAGGCATGGACCACCACTTCCGATGCGTTCATTACATCCTCACTTAGAGCCCTGACAGAACGGTGGAGAGAGGCAGCCATTAGAGCTGCCACCTCATTCTTAGGGCTGCGAAATTCTCAATAGTTGATTTCATACGTTTCCTTTGGTTTTTTTAATTTCCATAAGCTCTGACTCTTTTTATAAATGGCAATATATTATTTGCTGCACTGGATTCAGAAATGAAGATGTGTATTTTCATAGCAGGTGTGCAAAGACTGAGGAAAGCCAATCTCCCCCATTGAAGGGGTGGTGATGGATCAGTAAAGAAGAAGCAAGATGCCTACTCCGTGGGTAAAGAGGCACATTCTTACTTTGCCCCACATCAGATTACACTTGCCATGTGCACCATTAAGCTCCAGGAATCTTAGCTGCTATCTAAAACAAAAATATTTAGAATGATAAGACTGGATTTAAATTTGGCATGAAACATCTTTAATATCGAGCAAAAGGCAGATGGCCTGCCATAGGCCATTTATTTTATTATTTTACAACCCGGGGCATGTGTAGTCCTCCATATGCTAGCTGGGCTAAGAAATTCCACAGTGTTCTACTCAAATCATTGCCTTCTTCATACTAGCAAAGCAAGCTAAATAACACCCACTTTGCCTGTGTTCCAAATGCACAACTGCACTGCCAAGAGATGAATCCATAGTGCTTTGGCATTTTAAACAAAGTATCACTTTGGGCTCTCTTTCTTCTTCCTCACTTCATGGGAGGTATGAGTCCTTTAAGCACTAGTTGATAGACAACCAGGCCAGTAGGATTAACTAAATTAAAATCTTTCTCTGCTCCTCTGATGTAAGATATCTATAAGAACTGCTTACAAATCATAATGTAGCAGTTTTCATACCAAGTTTGCAGCTGTTTCCTTAATTTCCCCCTCAATTATATTTTACTGTTATTTTGCATAACAGTAAAACACAACACCTGCTTCAAATTGCAGTCCTGTTCTAAGTACTGTAATTCTCTTTTGAGACACAAAGTACCGAGACACTACTGAAGCGCAAAACTGCATAATTGCGTGGCGCTGAAAAGTAAATACAAATGAAAACATCTTCCTGTTATAGAAATGACTGTCATTAAAAAGAATGTTAGCCATCAAAGCACAGAGGAAGAAAAAAAAATACACATTATCAGACTGCAAGAACTTAGTGTTTGCATAAATTAGAGTAGTGTAAAAATTACATGGCAATTCTTATGTTCCTGCCATCAATGCCTATTGTGTGAAATATAGAACATTGAGTAGCAAAGGAAACCAAATTCACGTCTAGAGCACTATGACCTATGAGTAACAGTCTCTTTGCATGGGGTGCCAGAAACAGTTTAAATATTTCTGGAACAAACTGACGAATTAAACTGAGTTAAATGTGACCTTGAAATAAAATATACATATCTATATTTAAATATCTATGCACTAACTTATAGTAGTTAGCATTCTATCTGCCCTCCTCCCAAGTTCTCCCATTTGAAACAGAACTTAGAACATTATCAATTCCTATTCCCAAATAGTTCACTCTATCTGAAAGTCAACCTACCAATTGCCTTTTCTATCAAGAGAACATCGTGCCTCTTTGCACCTTTGCCCTAACAAGACAAACGGAATGTCTTTTCATCAGCAAGCACAGGCCCCTCTAACTCTGAAGAGCTAAATGGGTGGTTGGCACCTCATTTGAATTTATCTTTACCATGTTCTCTTTCAAATGTTTTATCGAAACAGTGCACCTGCAGCATCTATCTTCTTTAGTCTGGAGTCCTTTGAAGAAAATGTCAGACTCAGGCAGAGAGCTTCAAAACTTTATAGGCACCTTTACAGACAAGCCAAGAAAAAAGCAGCTTATTTTTTTAAATGCTATGTTGACCTCCTCCTAAATCTCAAAATTAATAGATCCCAAGAATATTAAACACACCACAGACATGGACAAGACTTTTTTGTATACTGTCGGGACAGAAGATAATGGCCAACAGTCACCTTCTCCAACCTGAGAAATTTGGAAAAAGCTTGAAGAGAGAAAGGCATACTGCCCAAAACTATCAAGGAGATCACCTTGCTTCACATATTTAAGTAGTAAAATCTTCCAAAGGATCAGGTTTTAGTACAGCTCACAGTTGCCATACTTACATTTCTTTTTACATACAATACTTAAAGGTTAAAAAGACAGCAGTGCTTTTTTTTTGCATTTTATACCTCAACACATTTGCTCCACAAAACAAAAGAACTCAGTAGAAATGCCAGGAAGCTGAAAGAAAAGTCTAAAAAAGGGAATTACACTGCCAAACACTGATGCTGGTGCTCGTTTGATTTTCTCATTAAAAAAATTAAGTCGTGTGAGCACATTCTTTATTTCCTAGACAGCAATCCCTTCTATCCCTTAAGTTGCACAACTAACATGCTCTCTTCCAGGAATCTAGTTGGAAACCCTTTAAAAGTCTGCCGGAAATGAAGGGATTAAAAGCTGAGGAAAAAAATATCTGTCTCCACCTCCTAGATATCCAAAGTCTAATTTACCAAAAGTTTCAAAGCAACAGCTAACTCTCTATCGTACACCACACGGCATAGCCTATGAGAAAGGAGCCCGCGATTTCTTTTTTTAAACAAGGATACTCTTTTGAATCACTTGCCCCAAGAAGATTCGCCGGAGAGGCTGGAAGGACTTTGGAACCCGTTTGTTCCAACTCCCCCAAATTCAGCCCTTTCCTCCCTCTGCCGCACAAATCGAATGTCTCAGCTCACGCCCCCTGCTCTATTCTGTCCACCACCTCCACTTCCTCATCCCCGCATCCCCCAGCGACGCTCACGCGCCTTCCCTGCGGCTTGTCCGCCTGGGTTTTCCAAGGATGCTCATACAAAGTTCCACGTGCCTCTGTCCACAGAGCGCCCTCCCACCCGCCGCACTTACACCTGAACTTGTCTCCAGCACTGCGGACACCCAGCTGACACATTCTTTCGGGGAGCTAGGGCAAGACTTTTCCCCCGCGCCTCTGACAACATGTGGCGTCTATATAAGGTGGGGCGGCGGGCGCGGAATTCTCTACTTTGGATTGGCTTGTTTGTTTCAAATCTGGGGGGGAGGGGGTTTGCTAAACTACATACATAGACGCGCACACACACACACACACTCGATTTGCCCTCCCAGCTCACTCGAGGCCGGTTCGTCCCGACCACAGCTCCCCCTTCCTTCCCGCAGCACCACCTTGCCTGAATCCGCTCAGTCCCCCGTTGCCGCCGTCGCCTCTGCTGCAGCCGCGGCTGCTGGCACTGCTGGCGCTGGCGCGCTCGCTGCCCCGAGCTTCGCTGGGCGCTTGTCTTTCTTTCTCTCCCTCTCCCCCAGCCCCGGATTGATTGATGACCACCGGCGGCCAATGGTTCTGACATCTCGCCATCCTCGCTCGGGCATCACAGCCCCACGTTCCCGACGTCAGCCTCCCGGAGCCCCGAGCCTCTGCGGTTTCTCAGCTCTCTGCCCTGGAGCTACCAGGTTCCTTCCCCGGAGTGGCGGTGAAAGGAAGAGAGGGAGCCAGAGAGCATCGAAAGGGGTGTGGAGGCCACGGATTCCACCCCCTTCCTTTGAAAATATTTTCTTTCGCTTAAAGTTTTGTGTGTTTTTTTCCGCCCAGACCTGTTTCATGTTTATTTGTTCGCAGCATCTCAAATCAATTACCCATTTTTCCCCCTTCATGACCCACCTTTGCACTTAATTTGAAGTGGTACTGGGGAGGGGGATGCAATAAATCAACCCCACTGGGGCTTCCTTAATTTCTCCTCTTGTTAATGGATTTCAACACCCCCACCCCCACCCCAATCTCCAGACAAACGCCCCCTTCACCTCCTAGGCCGCAAAACCCCGTAATTAATTCAAAGGCTTTACAAAGATAACCCTGTTACTCGTAAATAGCAAAGTAACTCCTGCCTCAGTAGAGCAGGAATCCCCCGGCAACGGTTACTTTTTCTCGCTGCTCGTCTCCCACCGCCCAGCCGTGACCCCAGGCTCGGGTCGTCGGCCGGCTCCTCCGGCTGCGTTGGTGGAGACGGGAGGCGGCGGCGGAGAGCAAGGTTGGAGCGCAGGGACAGGGTGAGGAAAAGCCCGGCGTGAGAGCCGCGCGCGCAGGCGGTCCCGGGGGCGGCCGCGGGGCGCAGCCCGAGCACAATGCTGCGCGTCGCCTACCCGACACCGCACCTCGCCTCGGGCAGCCGCGGGCGCCCGGGGCTCGGGCCAACACAATGCGCCCAGGCCTAGGCCAGGACGGCTCGAACACATAACCCGGAGACTTTCTAGTAAACAGCTCGCGGAGCCCTCGTCCCCGCCCCCAATCCCGCGCCCGGCTCCCGCCTCAGTGGGCCTCCCCTCCCCTCCTAAAAAATGCCGGCAAGGGAAGGGGCGGTGAGGTGGGGACCCCGAGAGGTCGGGGGACCGATGACTGGGGGCGGGTGTGCAAGATGGGGAGAGGGAGGGAAGACAGCTCCCCAAATGTAATTCGTTTTCGCTCGGGGGTTGAAAATAAATCCTCCCCGGGTCTCGGAGGGCGACCAAATTGCCCGGGAGGCGCCTGCTGTTGCGAATGTCAGGGGCACCCGGGCAGCCGCGTTCTGCAGCTTCCGAGCCCCTCGCACGCGCCTCTGACAAGGCACCTCTCACCCTGGCTTCGCTTTGTGTGTGCATTTTCCCCCTTCCTCTCGCGCTCGGCACCGGGCGCCCGGTCGCCTCCTCCCCTTCCCCCTCCCTCCGCCTCCCTTCCCGGGGCGGATTACCTTTCCCGGGCTGCGCTCTGGGTCCCCGAGATGCCTTCAGCGCCCGGCGAGCAAACGATCCATCGCCGAGCGGCCCGAGCCGGCTGGGGGCGCGCGGGGGCGGCGAGGGGCGCGGGCAGGCCAGAACCTTCGACCCGGGAGGTCCCGCCGCGAGGCGCGGCGGGGGCCGGGGGCGCGCAGCGAGAGGGAGGTGGGGGAGAGAGAACGGGAGCAGCCACGATCTGGGGAGAGAGCGAGCGAGGGGGCGAGGAGAGGGAGCGAGGGCGCGGCGAGCCGGAGGGAGGCGAGCGGTGCAGTGACAGGGACTGCCACTGGGGTCAAAGGAGCACAGCTCCAGGAAGCAGGGCGGCTGAGGCGCGGTCCGTGCGCGCTTCCCAGCAGGACCCCGAGCGGCTTCTGCAGCCCCTATAGGCTCGAACCGCCCCACCCGCGCCCAAAGGCCCCGAGGTTACGGCAGGAAAAGGTTTCCGAGGGCGAGGCAAACAGCCTCCCTGTGCTCCTGGGTCAAGCAAACGGCAGGAAGCTAAGCTGCAAGTTCATCCTCACGAGTAGGATCAGCGTGAAAATGATGGGTGGGGGCTGGGGGAAGTTACGGGGCTCCTATAAAATCAAAGGGCGTCTTCTGCTAGAACACCCGGGCCCCCCCACCCACCCACTGACCTGCCAGGCGCTGTCAGGAGTCCGAGTCCTGGCACCGCTCCAAGCCTCTGAGCAGGCAGTGGTGGCAACGGGAGTGCCTCGGGCACTGCGCTGGGACCAAGGAAGGCGACCCCACCTCTTCGCCTGTCTGCTGACCTGAGACTTTCCTGGGCAAAAGCCGCGTTCCCTTTCCCCAATCCTTACAACAAACCAGACACACACACACACACTCGCTCACACACATACACACACACACCTCTTTCTTTTTGCAATGTTGTTCCTGAGGAAGAAAGGCCAACCCGGCTGATAATTTTTTTTCATCGCCAAGAATTAAGGCAGGTTCAGGCTTGGAAGGTGAAAAGAGGCAAAGACTCTAATTGTCTCCATTTTTGTCTTTAGGACACATTTTCCCCAAAAGATAAGCACTTCAAAAACATTTTCTAAGTCAAAGTTAGTCTAGTTTTCTCTGCTACTTTGCAAAATGGAAGAAAAGCTTTTAGAATTGTATGCAAACAACATAAGGAAAGGAAAAGCTGTTGAATGCTAGAAGACAGAAGACAAGAGAAGGCTTTTAGAAAACTTGGTGGTGGAGCTGTCTGTGAAAGATGAGGTGGCCTTGTGATGTTATGCCATTGTCAGGGTTGAAGGATTTGGAAGACAACCAGATCTAATTCTTTTCCAGGAGTCAGACTCAAAGATCTAGGCATTCTCCAGAGGGAAATCCAATGTATATGTGTGTGAGAGAGAGAAATGTGCTAAGTACACTATGTGACAACTGACTAGACATCCTGGCTGAAATTATATCCCCTAAAAATAAAAAGGAGTCATTTCAACCTGGTCTGTGGCCTCTGTGCTGAAACTAATTGGTTTCCAGGGTCTGGGGAGGAAGAGAGAGAGGCTGGTAGGAGTCCCTATAAAAAAGATCAAACAGAATTCACTTGAAAATATTTTCCTTTTACAATGGGCTTTCCTGGCACTTGAATTTTAAGTAACCTATCTCATGCCTGGACTGAAATGAAGGGGAAATGGCCTTATTAATGTATTTATTTTATTGTACAACATGCCCAGAGCATCAGTACTTGTCAAATCAGTTGGGATTGAGAGGCCACTGACTTTCCTTGTTCAGCACAAATCACAGAAAGGGACATTAAAGGATGTGAAAGATGGGGGGTTGGGGACTGGCACCTTTATATTTTGTTTTCTTTTGTTTTTCCAGCCAAGCAGCAAGCCCTGACTGGAATCATATTTTTGAAGAAATGTATAGCACTGTTACCCTTAGTCTATGAACATTCCTCTTATCTAAATGGTTTAAATTTTTAGACTGATTTGGTCTGATTAAATCAGTCAAAATAATCATCATTAGCCTGATCATTTCTTGTGGTTTTCTTTCCTTCTTTTTTTTTTTCCTTAACTAACTGGTAGTCAATCAAAATAGCCAAACTAGTTTGCACATGATTCTGAATCTAAATATGAGCACACAGACAGTAAATAATGATGCATTCTACTTTAGAAACACCTATTACAGGATATTTAATGCTTTAAAAAGTCAAGTGAATGAACCATTACAAAGTTGACGAAAATTTCTTTATCATTTTATAAGTGTGGAAAAACTGAGGGAAAAAACAAAAGCAAAAACCTTAAAATTGTAATTGGTGGTGAAGGAAGAAATCAGCCTCTACTTAAATCAATTATCTACTGGGAAAAATAGTAACCAGGCTGTATTTGGATTATGAATTTTTATTTCCATTAAGCTACTAAAACAAAGAAGGTGAAGAAATGTAAGTCAGTGTAAATAATAAATCAGGAACAAAAGGAACCCATCTTCATTACATCGATTTGAAGATACTGGGTTTTGGTAAGTCATATTTTCCACCAGTATAGCTGCCTACACTAAAAGCTTATTTTAAAATGACTGGATATGAACATCTCTGTCGCCTAACATCTGCTTGGAAACAGCTTCATTATATTTTAAATGCAATAGACTTTTTTTTTAGTTGTGTTTTTTTTAGGTAGGTGAACCTACAAGTTCTAATTTTCCTTTTTTGTTTGATTCAACGTTTTATTGTTTAAATGGAAAACAAAACAGACAAAAATCAAAGTTTACGATTTCCTCTATGCAAATATTACAAATTGTTTTCCTTTAATGGAATGTAAAGCTGAACCCATTCTCCAGTGAGTTCATCCAAGGAACTGGCAAATATGATTCCTGATAGCCCACTTTTTAAATTATCCCTTTCAGAATGCTTTTAAGGAAGAAAATAGGAGAGGAGCATGGGAGAACTTTGGGTGGAAGCTTAGTAAATGCTGCTTCCCTTGCAAGCTCAATACTTTATTTGGAGTTGGCTTTCATCCTCCCTTTGAAAATGTAGTTTCCAATAATCTGGGGACATCTTTATAACTTAAAAACTTGGTGTACTCCTGTGGTCCTTTTTCAGCAAAAAAATTCATTAAAATTATTGTCTTTCATTGAAACTGTATTCCACAATCTTGAAACAAACAGCAGCTATTTTACCTTTTTTTCCTTTAAGTTGTTTTTTTACCATTTTCCAACAAAAACTAAGATCCATATTATCAGAAAGCAGAACCTTTTAATAGAATTGCTACTGCGATGCAATTAGGAAAACCTTGAGCCAATAAACACCTTTCCTTTATTCTTAATTCCTGCAGTTCTTATATTTTCTTTATTTGTTGAAAGTAATTTCTTTTTAAACCTCTCAAGTGCAAGAACTATGCTCTGTATTCCTTTGTGCACTTCATTCTTCATGCTTTACACATGGTAGGAACTTGGAAATATTTGTTCAATGACTATGTGGGTTGATAAATGAGAGGGTGAATCAGAAAATGCATGTATGAATGAGGCAAATAAACAGTGAAAGAAAATCTACACAGCTATGCACGAAAGGAAGAAATGGCATGAGGCCAGTTTTTGAGGATAAGTGCTAAGGACTTACCATGCCGTTAAAATAGTATGTTTTAAAGGGTTTGCTAATGTCTTTAGAAATATGAGATGCTACATAAGAATACATAAGAAATAGCATATTCAGAAATTAATTTTTTCATAGAGAAACTAAAGATTGTTGTGCCTATTTAAATGCAGCCCTTTTAAAAATTACAATAAAATAGAAAGCCAGAAGAAGAATACTGGGTAAAATTTATATCTTAAGATTTACAGGGATAATTTTCCAAAATATATAGTAAAAAAATTATATTATTAGCCTAAGTCTTTTAAATCTGATCCTTGTCTGCAATATAAATATCGAACAATATTTTTTGTCCTCTGCAGTTAGCATTTTCTGTTGGTCAACTAATAAAAATACATTTGTGCAAGAAAGATCAAGGAACTTCACACTAGAACAGATGAAATCTTATTTCATAAAATACATTTTATAGGCATTATCTTAGAAAAGCTAAATTTAAACCAGCTTTGCAGAGATCTTAACTAATAAGCATTGAAGGGATGGAAATCTCAGTATTTGCAAAACACTCATTAACTCTTGCCATGCTTACTAGCTAATGTCCACATGAATCAATATATCAGATAAGTATTGTTTACATAATAATTTTTTTTTTTTTGCTCTTTGTCTGATTTTGTTTTCTTTAGGAGGCACTGGGAACCAAACCTGGGACCTCCCATGTGGGAGGTGGGCACTCAACTGCTTGAGCCACACTTCCACTCCCTGCTTGTTTGTTTTTGCTTGTTGTTTGCTCATTGTTTTTGCTTGTTGTCTGCTTGTTGTTTTTGCTTATTGTTTGTTTTCTTTAGAAGGCACCATGAACCAAACCCAGGGCCTTCCACATGGGAGACGTGCACTCGACTGACTGCTTGAGCCACACATGCTCCCTACATAATAATTAATTTAAAAGTTGGAATAAGTTGCTGAAAATGGATTAGTTTGTTTTCAGTATTAATGCCCCTTCTAACAGGTCATGTGATCTCTGTTACGGATTAATGCTGCTGGTCCCCATTTCATGGTCCCAATTTTGGAAAAGTCATAGAATTTGGTAGTACTTGGGATAGGCTTGCCATGGTAGAAGTAATCTCTTTTGGAAGATGGTCAGTGTGGAAATCCTACGATAACCTAATTAAATAAAATATTTATGGAGGTTTTCAAGTTTAATCATTCAATTTGCAAGGTAGCATAAAGTATATCAATATTTTGAGTAAGCAGCGTATAATGTAATTTTCCTTTTCAACAAAAATAAATGAGTGAATACAATTTTTTTAAATTTGAGAGACCAGTAAAATCTAAAACCCATTTCTTATTAATGTATTTTTTGGTTATACAACAAATCTTTTTTAAGCTCTGCTCTGTGCCAGACATTGGGCTTATACCATGCTGATGGTCTGATAATGCAAAAAGTAGATTGTTCAGTTCCCACGTTCTCAAGCTAACCGTCATGGGGATGGGAGAGACTAACTTTGAGTAATCACACAAATGAATAAAAATTGTATCTGTGAAAAGGAGAGGTATCTGGTGCAAGAAAACCTAAAATAGGGAAGCCTTTCCTCTGGAGTTAAGTGAAAGCTTCGCGGATGGAAGAAAGGATCATAAGACTCGCATCGGAAAATGAAAAGCTAGTGTGGCCGCGGTGCTGAGGGTAAGGAATTGCATGGTGCAAGAGGGGTCTGGACCTGGATCTGTAGGTAGAGGCCAAAACTGTAGGGCCATGTTGAAGACATCTGAATGTCATGGTGAAGGCCTTGTTCAAGATGTTTCACTTTATCCTGAGGGCAATGCGTAGCTGATCAAGGATCTTAAGTAGAAGGGATAACATGATTAGATTTGTGTTTTGAAAAGATCATTCCTCCCCCAGGGTAGCGAATGGATTTTAGGGGGCTGGAGTGAACATAGGGAGGCCATTTGGGAGCTATATCTGTCATAGGGTAGAGGTGATAGTACCTTTCACCAGGAGAGTTTTGGAAAAGAAGAGACATGGATGGATTCAAGAGCCTTGAAATAAGTTTTATATAAAAAACAAAGTTTAGTAGAATCTTGAAATACAGGCCAAAGTTATGCTTCTACCTAGCCAGAGAGACTGAATCCTACTCATTTAATGACTACCTTTCTTAAACACCATCTTCCACTCACACTACAGGATCTCTAAATCTCCAAGTTATCTCTAATGTGTTCTATACACACTTCTTTTGGAATCTTATCTTTACAGGAAGAATTGCAGCACTAAATACAACAATGGTATGAAATGTCACTAATTTAATTTTGTTTTACTCTAGAGATCCGAAAACTTTTCACATTCAAAGCCTCACACATTTTTGTCTGCATATGCACTTGTTTTTATTTCATAAGCAGTATAAATGCTTATGTATTTTTGTTTTCTGTTAAAGATGTTTGATGCTACATCAATTCCATGCCTGTCCTCTACAGAACTAGTTCTCTTATATTTAATATAATATTCTAAGGGGTGCTTAAAAAGCAGTGGTTTATTTCTTCTCCTAATGAAAAACTTCAAAGAAAAAGATATGATTTCAGAAGAAACACGTGGGCACTTACTACAATAAGAATTGTGTTCTCTTGGTGCAGGGATTACTGCCACATGGACCCTATCAACCTTGACAAACCCATTTTTAGGGAAATATTCCAGTTGCTGGGTTCCTCATTGCTACAGGTTAAGTGCCTGTGGCACTGCTTACTACCTCAGACTGCCAAGAGAAGATGCCGTGGAAATATCTAAAAACATTTTCAGACTAATACAGTAGCAATTATATTTTCTAACTTTAGCCCTTTCTTGGCATTTCTATATTTTGAAAGTTCCATCAGTTTCTTCTTTTGTTCCCATGATTTCCCATAGTGACCATTTATAAACAAAGTAAAATCAGCACACAAGAGGACAGCTGAATAGCACATGGTTTTCCTGGATGCATAAAATAAAAGTAAGGTTTACTGGAGGGTAGTTTAAAAAAATCACAGCACTATGTTAAAACCTCTATTTTGAGCTCAATATGATGGGAACTTTTAAACTTTTTTCCTTCACAAAAGTATTCTATTCATTGTTTTTGGAAAAACTGAAAAATACAGATAAGCAAAAAGAAAAAACCAGCTATGATTTCACCACTCAGAAATACCCACTGTTAACATTTTTTGGTATATAATTTTTCAGTCAAATCTATTTCACAAAAAAGGAATAAAATTAGGAATGTAGTTAAGAGGGAGTCTGATGTAGTGGTTGAAAGCAGAGCAGGATTTGAATCCCATCACTACATTTTACTAACAGTGAGACCTTGGGGAAGTCACTTAAACACTCTGTGCCTTGGTTTTCTCATTTGTAAAATGCAGATTTTAAAAGTACCTACTCTGAAAACCATGTGTACAATGGGGGTATATGGAAGATCTGTACTTTTGCTGTAAACCTACAATTGCTCTAGTAAATAACAAGTACCTGCTTCATAGAGTGGTTATGAGGAATAAATGAGTAAATATCTTTTAAAAAGCTTAGAGCAGTGCCTGAAACATGTCAAGCAATTATTATACAATTTTATAATCCACTTCAAAAATTTTAATACACATTCCTTATAAATAAATTACAAACGTGCGTAAGGAAAAGTTCCCCTATATCTCCCTTGTATGACTCACCTATATAGCTTTTTAACTGAATAAAACACTGTGACTATCCTTCATGTCTTTAAACATGTTTGTTTAATCTCTGTAAGAACTTTCATTAAAAGAAATGCTAGGCAAGTTATAAGTTCAAAATGTTCAAGATACTGTAATCATAGAGATTACTTTAAGGAAGTGCTCCTTTAAGTATTCAGCAATCCTAAAACATATTAAGAAAATCCTTCTGGTATTATGGCAATGAATGAATCAATGTTTGAAAGACCAAAAGATTTGCATTTAGTTTATTGTCAGTTTAGGACCGATTATATCTGTTCTCTTTTTTGAGGTATGTGCAATATCCTAAAAAGCAAATTAAAGGTTTTATGTTCTATTCCTTGTGGTCAGTTCTTGGTTGTTTATGCTGTTTAAATTCATAAGCAAAACAAGTGCACTGAAAGTTTGAGAAGTGGTGACTAATTGATATTTGAACTTTACCACCAATTGTTGATATAACACTTATTTGCATACTTCAGAGTTGCCTAGAATATATAATGCACCTTAATCTGTGGCATTCATTTGATAACAGGGATTCAAATTGTGATGGAAATAACATGGGAAAGTTGTGGAACCTAAGTGGCAGTGAGGAGGAAGGAAAGCAACTTGAGAATTCTTTGGAACTTGCCAGTTTTTTGGCAAATTGTAGGGCTGTTGTTTTTCCACCAGTTGGGATAGCAAGTATAAAAAAGAGTCCTTGACCAGTGTTTATCTTATCGTAAGATTTGTAAATCAAAATTAAATAGGCTGTGATGATCATCAGCCTTTCCCATAGAGGCAGGTTAATCTAATTAAACAAATATGAGTGTGTTTGGGGCGTTAAGAGATTGATCTGGTAGGTTCTAAGCTTTTCATTTTAGAAAAGGCTGTACCAAGAGAAAATGTGTTCTATAGCAGCTATTATCTGGTATCTGAATCCGCTGTTGGCAAACCGGTTCCTGCATGTCTTTGAGGCATATGGAAATTGATGATGAAAGTGTCTAGTGTAACTAGATATATAATTTGATGAAAACTAAAGCAGTGAACTGTGAGAAACTGTTAAACCAGTGTCATCAAACAGTGCTTCAAAAATAATGAAATAGAAATACTAACCCTTTATGAGTAATATTGGATAAAAATGAGAAAATCACATGGTATGTACAAAAAGTTTAAATGTATGAGGTAATGCTTTTTTTAATTATTACAAAGTCCTCTCCAAAATTCTACACCCAGACTCCTTTCCATTTATCTCTAAGTAGACAATGACATCACGTCTCCCATAAATTATTCAGACTCAGGGGATGGAATTGGCTCATTCAATAGGGAATGCCATGTTTGGTATTGGCACAGTCCTTAAAGCCTCTTTCCACATTACCCCCAACTTAAAAGCACATTTGACGGTGGTCAAATGATTAAAAAATTTCTCTCTAGAGTTTAAACACTCAGAAAATCATGAAGAACAGAAATAGAACTGCACCAGAAGGTATAATCATAAAACGTCATGGAAGGAGAAAACTTAAGAAGTGAAAAATGCTCCAGTCATCTGAAGGCTAGCAGTTCGTGAAGTCATTAAAAATCATTCCATACGGGCTGAGTTTGAGGAAAAGTCAGAGGTTGCTTTGTTCTTGACTCAGAGTGAAATCAAAACCTTCCCAGACTCTATACAAAAGGCAACGGCGGTCTGCCTTTTTCGTGCTTGGTATATTCCACTAAACACACGTAAATGACTTATGTTCAGAAAAGTCTGTGATTCTGCTCATATTAATCCATGTCTCAGGCTGGCAAAATGCCTAAGCACAATTAAAGAAGGGAGTAGAAGCCTGCCTTTTCAAACAGGCTAGAAAATTTGTACCAAAAGATCACAGGGCAACAGAGACAGCTGGAAAAATTGGAGCTGGGGCTCTCATTTTCATGCCAGTGTTACACCTAATGCAAAGGGAATGCAGATGATAGATTGAGAGTTATGTATGTTGGTTAGTTCATACTGTATTTACACAGAGATTAAAATGCAACATTTTAACATGAAAGTATAACATTAGAAAAACTTGGGGTATCAAAAAATTAATAAACTGGAATTCACAAAATGTAGCTAATAAAATGATAAACCCATATTAAGAATAAAGAATAAAGGGATAGTTCCAAAATTAATCAATACAAAGGTGTTTCACTCATGTCACTTAAAAATCGTTGCCTTGGAAAAATATCTTACCAAGTGTTTTTGCACACATATAGAATTCTCTGCAAGATTACTTAAAATGCTTGGGTTGCGCAAGGTTTTCAAATCAAAGATTTTAGGACACTGGAGCTTCTAAAAGGAACCTGTACGATTTTCTTGGGTTTTGATTATGGTTTTATTCATAACAAAGAATATAAAAACCAGGGTGTTAGGAGTAATTCTCGGTGCCATTTCTCTATTCAGATGGTCTTTTCATTCAAGGTGCTATTCAATATAATTTTGTTCAGATGACGTCTGTCACCCACAGCTGAAATGCTGAGTCTAAACCAGAGATCACTGAAAGTTTTATTGAGATGCTGTTGAGGGTCTCTGAGGTCCCTGCTGTTTCAGGCTGTGTTTTCAGACTTAGACACTCCGTGGCCTTTGACAGGCATGAAGAAAAGCAAGACCAAAGCAGTTCTCACAACACAGCCGGTGGTCACAAAGAACAGCCCGTGGAGATGCCTGTCACTGAAAAGAGCGGCCTCTGGGAGAGACCCAAAAGAGGAAAAGAGGTGGAAATAGGGCTGGAGAGAGGAGATGAAATCCAGTATTTGAACACTAAAAGAGAAAAATTGAATCCTGAAAAGAAACTGGTGGCTAGAATCCTTGACATAAATTAACATCTCTTTTATCTCCAAGAACATCATTAGTAAAAGAGTTTGAAAGTATAGATGGCCGATCACAAAATTACGTTTAAAAATTTTTTTTCCAGAACCTCAGGCATCTCGGGCAAATTGGCTAATATATTCCAGAAGGAAGGATGGAATATTCCTAGAAATGTAAAGAGCTATTCTCCCATTTCGTTATACTAACATTTTCATTTTTAGTTAAGTAACATCATATTCTGCCTATTAATGATATCGTTTGCTATTTTTCTAACCTGCAGTTTTGATACTCACATGCTCTGATGTTAAAATTCTTTTCTTTTTAGGGTTATATTTTAATGACTCACTGATAGTATTTATTGGATCATACATTTTTATTTAAACTGTGTATACATGTCCTGAAACTTTTTAAAGATTAAAGTACTCACACATACATATACACCATAGGCACATGTACCCCTAATATGTAAATTCTTCAAATAAGTCTAGTTAAGATATAATCATAAGCTAATATGTAGCTAGGTCACTATCCTGCCATTCTCCCACCATGCTTTTTTTCTTTCTGGTTTTCCAAATAAACAGCAGGCCCTAAGGGCTCTTTGAACTCACTAGTGTGTTTAGCTCCAGCAATCACCGGTTCATGTAGCTTATCTATCCCTGGTATTTCTATGTGATTTAATAGTTCCAGCCTGGCCTAGGGAAAGCAAACTTCTGGGTCTGTTTCTGGAAGCATTGCACTCCCCATTGCCATCTGTGATAAACCAAATAACCTTTCTCTGCCTCAGCTATTTTCTTATAATTGTGCCTTTTACAGCAATGGAGTGATGCTTGATAAAATACTTGGAGCCCATTCGCCAGCAAAGCAAAGCCTTCTTCTGAGTCACACAGGTGTATCTAGTAATTAATTAATGAAAAGGTACCAACCTTTTAATGGTAATATTAATTAAATATCCAACATTAAAGTGGCCTTTAATTGTCAAGGGATTAATAAAACAAATCCCTACTCAATTATATTGATATTCTTTGGTTGTAAGTACTAGAAACTCACCGTGGCTAACTTCAGCAACAAGGAGTTCATTGAAAAGGAACAGAATGATATCAATCAGAAGTCTTGGTGTGATGGATTGAATTTTCCCAAAATGGTCATTTTGGGAAATATGGGTATATATTCTATCCCACATGTTCTCCTTACAATGCTATTTTGATTGTACGCCATGGAGAGATGGGAAAATCTATGTTCCTTCCCCTTGAATCTGGGTGAACTTTTACAGAGCTTCAACCAAGAGTGCAGCAGAAGCAACAGTGAATGACTTTGGAGGCCAGGTCTAAAAGGAGATAGGGCTTCTGCATGGCTTTCTCTTGGGGCATTGACCTTTGTAACCCTGAGTTGCCAATTAAGAAGTCCAGCCACCCTGAAGTTACTTTGCTCGATAGGCCACATAGAAACTGTGAGAGAGGCTCAAGAACCCTGCCTGCTCCAGCCCCCAGCTCTTCTTGTCTTCTTCCCTGATCAGCTGCCAGATTGGAACGAGACTTCAAGTCCCAGCCTCCTAGACACCGCCTACAAAAATTAGTAGAGGAGGAACAAGCTGTCCTTGCCGAGCCATCCCTGCCTAGGCTGCAGATTCTTGAATAAAATAGATGTTGTTGTTTTAAATCACTTGGTTGAAGGTGGTGTTTTAGGCAGCCATCATAATTGAGCAGGAAGCAGGGACCAAGGCAGGAAGACCAAGAGAGCTGGAAACCAGGAACTAGAGAAATATCTCCTAGTATTAGATGTGTGGTTTGGAGTACTGCCATCAGAATGAAAAACTCCAACTTGTCAGTCCTTGTATTGCTTGCTTGGCAGTCAAAAGTCCTGGAAAGCACATCCATGACCAAGGTATGCTATAAGTCTACCTCCTTCCTGTATCTGGGTGATGCAGGAAAGGTTTGGGAGAAAGAGCCCCCAGTGACTCCTGTGACCCCCCGGTCACTAGAGAGAGACCTGGATTTATCATTCCACCAAGACCATACCATGAGAGAAAAGAAATTCCCTAAAAAGAAATTGGAATGTTTTTTCAGAAGGGCAAATGCTTAAGAAAGTCAAAAATTAATGAGGGTCCACTCAGGCCACTTTTCATTCTACTCAAACAATTTTCTATAGTCGTAGTATCCTTGAATACAAATGAATCACAAATAAAATGCATGTCTTATCTGCTAATTGTGTTAGTAAGTTACTGAAATAATTTGCCAGGTAAAATAATTCACTGGGTGTTAGAGGATACTAGGCTGCTATCTTTATTTCTTTTTTGTTAATGATCTTTAATAATTTAGTATTTAGCACCCGGTCTATGAAATATTCACAAACATAAGACAAGAGCCTACAGTTTATAAAATACTCAAAGCTGCCTTAAAAATTTTTTAGAACAAAATAAGAACAAATAAGAAATTAATTACTCAAAAATATTCCAGGAACCATTGTTTCTCAAACTCTAGTCCTCTTTCACCTGTTTTTATACTGAATCAAATGCTATACAATTGTACACAATTGCCTTCATCATTTTCAGTTAAGTAAGGTGCTCAGGTTTCTTGAAAATAGTAAGATTTACTGTTGTTGGACTGGATCAAAGGCCTATTTGACTGAATTGAAAGGCCATTGATCTATTGGCCCCTTGGATAGAAAGTGTTTCCTTACTGTCATTGTTTATTCAAGTTTTAATTTGCTTCAGTTATTTTAACAGGAGACATTGTTCTTTTTTAAATGATTGTGTTTGCAGTGGAAAAAAATGATTCCTCATCATTAAGATTTCTTTGTAATAGTAAACAGGAGAAATCAAGATGTCATCTTTTCACCCAACTCATTGTTTTCCCAAGAATTTGAATCAGACTCCATATATATAGATACAAGGTATACTGAAAAAAAAGCTTGTTGCTATGAGCATTTCTGTTATCATTTTCTCGAACATACAAAGAATACACTTAGGAATACAACAAAATATAAAGCATGCATGCCAACCTTGGGAGTCTCACACAGTTTCAGACTTTATTGATGAAATTATAAGGTATTATGTGTATCAGATATTCAATTTTTAAGGCTGAAGTTTTGTCTTCCTTCTTTCTCCTTCCTTTTCTCTTCTTCAGTTATTTTTAGCTTGATTTGGCCAGTTAAACTTGACATGATTTTGGAAAGTATCTTGAGTGTGGAAAGACAGCGTGAAAGTAAAAGACCAGTATCACTGCAGTCTCTTAGTGTTGCTGTTTCAATATTTTGTCAAAAAAGTTTTTCTCAACTTTAGCACTATTGGCATTTGAGCCTGATTGTTCTTTGTTAAGGGGCTGCCCTATGCATTGTAGGACGTTTAGTACCATCCTTGGCCTCTACAGAAGTCAGTAGTACTCTCAATCTTGACAGTCAGAAGTGTTTACAGGCTTTGCCACAAGTCCCCTGGGGGACAAAATCTCCTATTGAGACCCACTGGCCTAAAGGGACAACCTTTCTGAAAAATTATTTCCACAGAACTGAATCATGAACTTTGAGATTTAGAAGGGACATTAGAGGCCTTCGCATTGGGTGATTCATCTCTACTTCCCCCTGGGACTTGGATTTGGCCATTAGCAGTGCTGGGGAGCTCAGTTACCCGTGAGGCTGCTTCAGCTTTGCCACTTCAGTTCTCACCTTAATCTCTTTTACTTCTTTTGCTCCTTCCCATCAGGATACAAATAAGTATCATGTTTCTGTATCCTACGTCTTCCACATTCTGGCTACCAACAAACATCTTAGAGTAATCTCAAAAATTCAACTCTTCAATCAATTAACATCTGTAACCATTTAGAATACAATCCTCCAAATGCCAGATTCAATTACCTGCTTTCTCTTATCTTTCTACTTGATATAACCATAGCAATGTGCAAGTTAACCAGACCTTGTTTTCCAGTAGATCATTTATTCATTGATCATGCCCCTGCTATGTGTCACTCTGAAGCACTCTGGGAAACCATGTTGAACAAAACAGAATTGATTCCTGGCCTCAAATTGCTTACAGTAGAGAAAGTTAGAAAGAGGTCAAAATACAACCACACAACCAAACACAGAAACTCCTCCAGGGAAAAATGAATCAAGTTTCCAAATATTATTCCTAAAGCTAATTGTTCCTAAGGCACAAATGATGCCATAGGAGTGATGAGCATATGTACATCAATTAATGCTAGCTTTCTCATTGTTTCCATCCATGGCAATTTCATGCCAGTCTTGGGAAGTTTGCAACATTTTCACTTCCTGTATAGTCTTTGGATATAATGGGATTAATAATGCTCATAAGACACCTCAAAATTAAGCACAAACAGCAAGCACAAGAGGACTAAGATAAATAACAGCAATATGACCAAGATTAAGCTGTACATAACCACTTCGGTCTTCAGTTGTTGGTAGGCAGATTGACTTGTCTTTGCTCCAAGGTAAAGCCTTGTTTATATCTATGACTATCTTAGGTTTTAGACTTCACAAGGGGCTTCTATATGCAATAATGTATTTTGATAAGGAAAGGATTAGTGGCTAAGTTTAGATGTGAGTTTAGGGAAGGCGTTTTACTGGGCTGAGATTGAGTAAAAGCCAGCTAGAGTAGGGCAAGTAACATTGAAGGAAGAGGGTATAACAGTGACAAAGATCCTGAGGTGAGAAAGAGCTTTGCATACTGGAGGGAAAGAATAGGGGACAATCCAGCTAGGGAGTGTTTTTGGGAGTGAGGAGTTAAGTAGGTGAAAGGGTCTGGCTTGCGAAGCCAGAATCGGTCCTGAGGTTCAAGTGTCAGGAAGTGGTGATGATATGTTGGGTAAAAAGCATGGCTTATACTGGAAACTATGCCAAACCAGTCATCCCAATAGGATGTAAGCCTCCTGGGAAATATGGATGTGTGTGTGTGTGTGTGTGTGTGTGTGTGTGTGTGTAAAAGGGCACTTGCTTATGTGTGAGTATTTAAAAGAGCTATAATATAATTTGAGTCAGTAACAGTGGCATCTTGCGTTAATTGAATCAGGCCCTATGTGAACATTTTCCATGAATTATATTAGTTAATAATAACGGCAACTCTGTGATATAGGTATTATTCTAATCCATTTTAATTAAGCAGAAAGAGTAAGCTTGAATGGTTAGGCTGGGATTTAAACCCAAGCTGTGTGGCTCCCATGTACCCTCAGATAACTTGGTTCTAAAGAACCCGCCAAGGTCTGAGTAAGCTATGGTGGGAAGTACATTCTCCTCTCCATTGTCATGAAATGGAAAGGCTGTGGCACTGGGTTCCCCACATAACGAGTCTCCAGTCAGAAGTGGCTGTGGCTTACCTCTACCAGGCTTGAGCCAGGCCTTGCAGACTTGGAACTAGTGGAGTAGGGTGTCACTTATATGACTGCTGAGGAACTTTAGAAATTTACTTTGGGAAGGAGACTTTTTGGGAGACTTGACTTTGTTGAGTGAAAGGGATTTGAATTGTGGAGATTTCAGATAGTAATGCAAAAGGGACTGCATTTCAACTCACAGGCTAATGAAATCTGGAATATTGTGGTTCCATGAAATTATACAATTCATCAGTCTTTTCATGTCCCTGATGGTAATAATATGGCAGTTCCCAAGAACCTACTTCCTTGAGCAAGTTGAAGCCACTCATCTAGACTGATGTAACTTTTCCTCATTATTAATCCAGCCTCAAAACTTTCCATAATTTAATCTCATTGAATTTACTTAGCTACATTTACCAAGATTTTCCCATGTGTTCCTGCAGTTTTAGACATACTGACAGCTATCTGTCCTTAAAACTCCTCATGCCGGCTCACTTTAGAACTCATGCTCTTCCTTTGACTGAAATACTCTTTTCTATTTTATTCTACTCTTTGAAGCCTATTTCCTTGAAAGTCACCTCCTTGCCACATTACCCACTGGCTGCATGATACACTTTTTGCACATGGTTATATTTGCCCTTTATTATGTGCTGCTTTGTATTTTCTCTGAATGTTTGGTGCAGTGTGCCTAAAGTGTGCATCCCAGTCTACTGGAGGGAACACAGGAGATGCTTTTAGGTGGCCACAGATGTCACAATCTATGAATAATGTCATATTACATTGTGAGAAAGTTTTTCATTCTTCAGTTCTCTCTCAATGATTGTGAGTAGGACAAGTAAAAATGTCTGTTGGCTATTAGTTTATATTTAACACATATACAACACATTTACAAATCTCCCTAAAGAGAAGTGAAAATAACTTAGTATCTGCCTAGACTACTGCAAAAGTTTCCTTTGTTTTTATTTATTTATTTTTCTTTATTAGAGAAGTTGTATGTTTACAGAACAATCATGCAAAAATACAGGATTCCCATACACCACTCCACCACCAGCATCTTGCATTGGTGTGGAATATTTGTTACAATTGATGATAGCACATTTTTATAATTGTACTATTCATTAAAGTCCATGATATAATTTAGGACTCACTGTTTGTGCAGTGTAGTTCCATGGATTAAAAAAAGTTTTTTTATTCTGTTGCCATATATATGATTTACTTGTATTAGTCTGCCAAAGGGGTACCGATGCAAAGTACCAGACATCTGTTGGCTTTATAAAGAGTATTTATTTGGGGTAAAAGCTTACTGTTTAGAGTCCAACTCAAGGTTGCTTTCTCACCAAAGTCAATTGCCATGTGTTGAAGCAAGAGGGTTGCTGATCTCTGCAAGCATTCAGCCTTCCCCTCTGGGCTTCCTCTCTCTCAGCTGCAGGCTTACATAGAGTTTGTCTCTCAGGGTTTCCTCTATCAGTCATGACTCTCTTCCCAAGGTCAGCTACAAACAATCAGGTGAATGACTCATTTCTCCCTGGGACCCCAGTAACAAAAATGACAGAGCTCTTTCTCTTCCCATGTGTCTTCTTGAGTGAATGTCCATTTATATCGGCCCACCAAGGGAGTGAGGACTCAACCTGAGTCATGCCTTACTGACTTGGTCAAATCAAGGCCCTACTCTTAACAGGTAATTTAATCAAGGGCCCCTCAACTGAATCCAATGTAATCAAAGGGTATCACAGATATGTAATCTGTAAACAGATTTGTTTACAAACATAATCTTTCTCTTTTTGGGACTCACAAAAGTAATCTCAAAATGTCACACTAACATTTTGCCTTTTAATCATGTTCAGATATATATTACAATGCTGGTAATTACATTCACAACTTTGTGCTACCATCAGCATCATCCATTAACACAACATTTTCATCATTCCATATAGGAAACCTGTATATTTTAAGCCATTCTCTATCCCCATCCCGTCCCCTAGTAACTTACAGTCTAGATTCTGACTCTATGAGTTTGCTTATTCTAAATGTTTCAAATCAGTGAGATCCCATGGTATTTGTTCTTCTGTGTGTAACTTATTTCACTTAATATGATGTCTGTAAGGTTCATCCATGTTCTTGAATGTATCAGGACTTCATTCCTTTTATATGGTTGAATAATACTCCCTTGTATGTATATACCATGTTTTATTTATCCATTCATCAGTTGATGGACACTTGGGTTGCTTCCATTTTTTGGCATCTGTGAATAATGCCACAATGAACATCTGTAGGCAAATATCTGTTTGAGTCCTTGTCGTTAATTATTTTGTGTATTTACCTAGCCGTGGGATTGCTGAGTCATATGATAGTTCTATACTTAGCTTTCTGCCGAACTGCCAAACCAGGCGTCCTTAACCAGGGACACTTTCGGGGGGTCCATGGAAAGCGTTCAGGGAGTCCATGAGTTTGAATTGAAAAAAAAAAATCAACTTATTATCTTTATTTTCTCTAATCTACAATGTTGAGTGTTGTAAAACTATTTGCCACTACATTCTGAGAAGAGGTTCACAGTTTTCACCTGACTGGCAAAGGGGTCCGTCGAACAAAAGAGGTTAAGAACCCTGTGCCAAACTGTCTTCCACAGCTGCTGCACCATTTTAAATTGCCACCTGCAATAAATGAGTGTTCCTATTTCTCCCTGACATCTCCAACATGTTCTTTTCCTTTTTTTTATTTTTTTATTTTTTAATAGCAGCCATTCTAATGTGCATGAAATGTATCTCATTCTGGTTTAGATTTGCATTTCCTTGATGGCTAAAGATGTTAAGCATCTTTTTATGTGCTTTTTGGCCATTTGCACATCTTCTTTGGGAAAATGTGCAAGGCTTTTGCCCATTTTTTAATTGAGTTATTTGTCTTTTTCTTGTTAAGTTAAAAGATCTCTATATACATGCTGGATATTAAATCTTTATTGGATATGTTTTCTCTCAATATTTTCTCCCATTGTGTAGATTGTCATCTTACTTTCATGATAAAGTCCTTTGAGGTGCAAAAGTTTTAAATTTTGAACAGGTCCCATTTATCTATTTTTCTTTGGTTGTTTGTGCTTTGGGTATAAAGTCTAAGAAACCACTGCATAACAGAAGGTCCTGAAGATGCTTCCTTATGGTATTCTTCTAAGGGTTTGATAGTTTGAGCTCTTTTATTTAGGTCTTTGATTTATTTTGAGTTTATTTATATATATGATGTGAGGTAGGGTTCCTCCTCCTCCTTTTTTTTTTTTTTTTTTTTTTGGCAAAAGGAGATCCAGTTCTCCCAGCACTATTTGTTGAAGAGACTATTCTTACCCAATTGAGAGGCCTTTGCCATCTTGTCAAAAACCAGTTGGCCATACATGTGAGAGTTGATTTTCAAGCTCTCAATTCAATTGCACTGGTCTATATGTCTGTCCTTGTGCCAGTAGCTTGCTGTTTTATTACTGTAGCTTTGTAATAAGTTTTAGGATCAAGAAGTGTGAGTCCTCCAATTTCATTCTTCAGTTTTAGCTATTTGGGGTCCTTTACCCTGCCATAAAAGTTTGATGATAGGCTTTTCCATTTCTGCAAAGAAAGTTGTTGGAATTTTTATTAGGATTGCCTTGAATCTATGAACTGCTTTGAGTAGTGTGACAGTTTGAAATTTTTTTATGAATCCAAAAAAAGAGAAATTATGTTTTGAACTAATCCACTCCTGTGAGTGTGAGTCCCTTTTGATTGAATTACCTCAGTGAGGTGTGACTCAGGTTGAGACTCCACCCTCTTGCTGGGTACAATAAAAACAGAGTCACAAAAAGAGAGATACACAGATAAAGGGAGCTGCCATATTAACAGACACAGGAAAAGGGTCTTCTGCCATATTTGATCCTGGCATGTGTGAAAAAGGACTCTGGTTTTGTCCACAGTTGAGCTGCAAGGAGAGAAGCCCCCAAGATGCTCAAAGAACTGAAGCCCAGGGAGAGATGACCCATATGCCTGATAACTTACAGCTCAACTTGGGAAGGAAACAGAGTAGCTGAGACTGAGGGAGGATGCCAGGAAAGAGACAAGCCCTATGCCTGGTTGCCCACTGCTGAGCTTACGTTGCTAGTCTCTAGGAGATGGTGAGCCTGGGAGTGTGTGGGGAGCAAGAAGGCAGAGAACTAGGCAGAGATCACCCATCATCTTGCTTTACCACATGGTGGCTGACTTTGGTGAGAATGCATCTTTGATGGTGCCTTGATCTGGACATTTCACAGCCTTGAAAATGTAAGCTTTTATCCCAAATAAGCCACCTTTTTAAAAGCAACACATTTCTTGTATTTTGCATTGGCAGCCCTTTGGCAAATAAAACAGATAGGATAGACATTCAACAATATTTACTCTTGGGGAGCTGGTGACTCTGTGGTTTGAGCTCCAGCTTCCCACATACCAGGTCCTAGGTTCAATTCCTGGCCACAGTATCTTAAAAAAAATTTAATCTTCCCATTCATGAACATGGTATGTCCTTTCATTTATTTAGGTTTTCTTTGATTTCTTTTAGCAAAGTTTTGTAGTTTTCTGTATACAAGTTCTTTATGTCCTTGGTTAGATTTATTCCTAGATATTTGATTCTTTTACTTCCTATTGTGAATGGATTTTTTTTTTCTTAATTTATTCTTCCCATTGTTCAATGCTTGTTTATAGAAATACTACTAATTTTTAGGTGTTGGTCTTGGACACCATCACTTTCTTGAATTTATTTATTAGCTTGAGCTTTTTTGTGGATAATTCTTTTTTTTGTGGATAGTTTTTCTGGATATAGGGTTATAACATCCACAAATAGGGTAAGTTTTACTTCTTCCTTTCCAACTTGGATGCTTTTTATTTCTTTTTCTTGCCTAGTTGCTCTGGCAAGAACTTCCAGCACAATGTTGAACAATAGCGGTGACAATGGGCATCTTTGTAGTCTTCCTGCTCTTAGAGGGAAAGCTTTCAGTCTTTCCATTAAGTGGGATGTTAGCTGTATATCTTTCATATATACACTTTACTGTGTTGAGTAAGTTTCCTTCTATTCCAACTGTTATGGGTGTTTTTAACATTAAGGGTGCTGGATTTTGTCACATGCCTTTTCTGTATCAATTAAGATGATCATTCTGTTAATCTGTATAACATTAATTGATTTTTTTATGAACCAACCTTTCATAGCAGGGATATGTCCTGCTTGATCATAGTGTATAAATCTTTTGATATGCTGTTGGATTCAGTTTGCTAGTGTTTTGTTGAAGGTTTTTGCATCTATATTCCTAAAAGTATTGTTCTGTAATTTTCTTTTTTTGTGTCTCTTTTTCTGGTTGTGGTATGAAGCTGATGTTGGCTATATAGAATGAATTAGAGAATATTCCCTCTTCATCAATTGTTCTGGAAGAATTTGAGCAGAATGGGAATTAAATCTTCTTGGAATGTTTGGTCTAATTCACCTATGAAGCCATCTGTTCCTGGGCTTTTCTTTGTTGGGTGGTTTTTGATTAATGTTTCAATTTCTTTACTAGTAATCGTTTTGTTGAGATCTTGTAATTCTTCTTGAATCAATATATGTATTTAGTTTGTGTGTATCTAAGAACTTGTCCATTTCATCTAGATAATTAAATTTATTGGTGTAGAGTAGTTCATAGTATCCTATTATAGCTCTTTTTAATTCCAGCAAGATCAGTAGTATTGTCCCCCTTTTCATTTCTGACTTTCATTATTTGAATCCTCTCTCTTTATTTCAATATTGCTAAGGGTTTGTCAATTTCATTGATCTTTTCAAAGACATAACTTTTGTTATTATTGATTCTCATTCTTTTTTTTTTTTTTTTTTTTTGGTCTATTCAATTTATGTCCACTTTAATCTTTGTTATACTCTTCCTTCTGCTCGCTTTGGGTTTGGTTTGCTTTTCTTTTCCTAGTTATTCCAGTTTTGAGGATAAAGTCTCAGATTTGACATTTTTCTTCTCTTTTAATATAAGCATTTAGAGTTATAACTTTGCCTCTTAGCACTGCCTTCACTGCATCCCATAAATTTTACTATATGTAAAATAGTAATTACTATGTGAAAGTATTTGTCTTAAGATATTTCCTATTTGGACTTCTAATTTTAGTTTTGACCCATTGGTTATTTAAAAGTATATTGTTTAATTTCCACATACTTGTGAATTTTTCCTTTCTCCCTCTTTTAATGATTTCTAGCTTCATTTGTTTGTGGTCAGAGAATATGCATTTTATGGTTTCAACGTTTTTGAATTTACTGAGTCTTGTTTTGTGACCCAACCTATGGTTTATCCTGGAGAATGATCCATGTGTACTTGAGAAAAATGTGTATTCTGTTTTTACTAGATGAAGTGTTCTATATATGTCTGTTAAGTCTAGTTGGTTTAGTGTATTATTTAAGTTTTGTACTTACTTGTTGACTTGATGTTTTATCCAGTATTAAGAGTGTTATATTAAAGTCTCCTATTATTAATGTAGAACTGTCAATTTTTCCCTTCAAATCAGTCAGTATTTGCTTCATATATTGTGGGACTTTGCTGGTAAGTCCATATATATTTGAATTGTTATATATTCTTATTAATTTTCACTTTTGTCAGTATATAATGATCATCTCTGTTCCTTGTAATTGGTTTTGCCTTAAAGTCTATTTTACCCAATATTAGTATAGCAAACACAGCTCTACTTGCATGGCATATTTTTTTCACACTTTCACCCTCAACCTACTTATATCTTTGAATTTCAGGTGAGTCTCTTGCAGACAGCATATAGAGGGTTCATGCTTTTTTATCCAGTCTGCCAATCTCTGCCTTTTGACTGGAAAGTTTAATCTGTTTACATTTAAAGTCACCTCTGATAATACAGGTCTTTCTTCTGCCAGTTTGCTCTTTAGCCTTTGTACATCTTATAAATTTTTTTGTCCCTCACTTCCATTAATGCCTACTTTTATACTTATTTGATTTTTTTGTGTGTTGTACCATGTTGAATTCCTTCATCTTTCTATCTGGATATATTTATCATCTATTTATTTTGTGAATATCAAATTTTAAAATTTAACATCCTAAATATGTAACAATCATATTTGCTTTGATACCAACTGTATTAGTCAGGATTCTCTAGGGAAACAGAATCAACAGGCGATATCTGTAAATAGTATGAGATTTTATAAGATTTTCTCATGTGACTGTGGGGATGCACAAGTCCAGATTCCGCTGGCAGGCTGCAAACCAGGGGTTCTGATGAAAGTCCAGTGAAGGTCCTTTATGAGTTTCTGGGAGATGTTGGCTGTCCAAACACAAGCTGGGAAATTCTCTCTGAATCCTGAAATCACTTTCCCTTTCAAGGCATTCAAGTGATTGGATAAAACGTCACTCATAGCTGATGGCAATCTCCCTGGCTGATTGTAGATGTAATCAGCATCAGTGCAGTAGACTCACTGATGAGTAAAATCTATAAATGCCCTTGTATTATACTTAGCCCAGTGCTTGCTTGACCAAATCGCTGGGCACAATTATCTGGCCATGTTGATGTATTAGCCTAACCATCACACCAACTTAACTTTAATAGCATGCACATATAATTTTCCTATATCTCTCTGTCTGCTCACCAGTTTTTGTACATGTTTCCATTTATATCTTTGTATATTGTACATCCAAAAACATAGGTTTCTCATTAGTTTTCTTCATTTGCATTTTAGCCCCAAGGAAGAAATAAGTGGAGTAACATACCAAGCAATACACTATGGCATTTATAATTACCCCAACTGTTACCTTTACTGCTGGTCTTTATTTTTTTATTTTATTTTGAGTCATGGTCTAATGTCCTTTCCTTTAAGTCTGAAGAATTCCTATTAGCATTGCTTGCAGAGTAGGTCTAGTAGTGATGAGCTCAGTTTTTCTTTATCTGAGAAAGTCATAATCTCTCCTTCATTTTTTAAAGAAAAGTCTCACCAGATATAAAACTCTTGGCTAGCAATATTTTTCTCTTAGCACATTAAGTATTTCAACCCACTGCCTTCTTGTCTCCATGATTTCTGATAAGAAATCAGTGACTCAATTAAATTGGGACTCCCTTCTACGTAATGTTGCTTTCTCTTGCAGCTTTCAGAACTCTCGCCTTGTCCTATGCATCCAACAGTGTGATCAATATATGTGTTCTTTGGGCTTCTTGGATGTGCATTTAAATCTTTTGCTAAGTTTGTAAAATTCTGCCATTATTTCTTTGACTATTCCTTCTACTCCTTTCTCTCTTCTCTTTCTGGGACTCCCTTAATGCATATATTGGTGCACTTGATGGTATCCCAGAGGTGTGTCAAGTTATTGTAGTTTTTAATATTTCTTTTTGTTTAAGACTTATTTTTTATTTATTTCTTTCTCTCCCTGTCTCCCTCTCCACCCTCCCCCCCCCCATGTTGTATGCTCTCTGTGTCCATTCGCTGTGTGTTCTTCTGTGTCTGCTTGCATTTTTGTCAGCAGCACTGGGAATCTGTGTGTCTTTTTGTTGCATCATCTTGCTGCATCAGCTCTCCATATGTGTGGTGGCACTCCAGGGCAGGCTGCACTTTTTATTGCTCAGGGCGACCTTCCTTGCTGGGCGCATTCCTTGCGCATGGGGCTCCCCTGCATGGCATGACACTCCTTGTGCACATTACCACTGCACATGGGCCAGCTCACCACATGGGTCAGGAGGCCCTGGGTTTGAACTTTGGACCTCCCATTGGTAGGCAGATGCTCTATCAGTTGAGCCAAATCCACTTCCCTAATATTTCTTTTTCTTTCTGCTCATCAGCCTGACACTTTTCAAGTGTCTTGTCTTGACATTCACTGATTCTTTCTTCTGCCAGCTCCAATCTCCTCCTGGACATTTTTCATATCAGTTATTGTGATCTTCACTTCTCTTTGGGTACTTTTAAAAATTTCTATATCTTTACTTAGTCACTCTTACTGCTCCTTCATTGTTTTCCTTATATCCTTCAGTTCGGTCTCTGCATTTTTCCTTATCGCCTTGAGCATTTTTCTTTCTTTTTCTTTCTTTTTTTTTGAGGTTCTGGGCTGGGGATTGAACCCGGGATTTTGTACACAGGAAGCCAGCACTCAATCACTGAGCCACATTGGCTCCCCTGAGTTGTTTTTTTCATTTGTTTGCTTGTATTTTATTTTTGTTTTTAGAAGGCCGTGGAGACTGAACCTGGGACCTGCCATATGGGAAGCAGTGCTCAACTGCTTAAGCCACATCTACTCCTCTTCCTTTAGCATTTTAAAGATCATTTTGTAAAGGCATTTTTCAGTACATCCACATTCTCGTCTTCTTTGTTCATGTTTTCTGGATTTTTATCTTTTTTCCAGTGGATGAATAATCTTGTCCTATTTCTTTGTGTACCTTGTACTCTTTTGTTACATACTTTACATTTTAATATTTTGTGATGTTAACTCTGGAATTTATTCCTGATATGTCTGTTTCTTGGTTTTGTAACCAGCTAGTGATCAGACAGATTTTCTTGAGCATTAGTCTTCCTGTCAGGAAAGTCTGCTTAAGGTAAATGCAGTAATCTGGGCTTTCCCTGTCTTTCTGGACCTCTGCCTTGTCCTGGGCTTTTGTTTGTTACTTGTTTTGGACTTTGGCTCTATCATGTGTTAACTGTGTTCGATGGTTACTTAGGCTCTAAAGCAGTGTTGTCTAATAGAACTTTCCCCCAGCCCCTGGTAACCTCAAATCTACTTTCTGTCTTTATGAATTTGCTTGTTCTAGCTATGTTATATAAGTGGAATCGCACAATATTTGACCTTTTGTATCTGACTTATTTCACTTAGCATAATGTTTTCAAGGTTTGCTACCACATTTTTTCTTAACATTTGTTGGCAATTAATCAGAGCCAAGATCTAATTGCTTTATCTGGAATATCACATTTAATCCTCTTATCCATCTTAATGCATGCCATTCTTGCATCCATTTCATCACCCAGTAAACTGGGGCATGCAGGTAAACAAGTTATTCAAGATCACCCAGCCAAAACCTGGATTTGGACTCTGCCAATGTGACCCCGGTGTCCAGACCCTCATCCTACCTGCTGGTAGCACTGATGTGAGAATTGTGCATTCATCAGTACTTCTACCTGTGTACTGGGCATAAGCAATTCTCTGGAAGCTTCCTAGCACAACCTGCATCTTCTTATTGCCTCCTTCATAATACTCCTTCTTCTTCATGCCTCTCCTTCTCTAGTTGACTTTTTGTGCTATTGAATTCCATTTCCTTTTTTCCTCTGCTCTTTTTATTACTGGGATTCTTAGATAACATTTGGAAGTGCGTAGGTTTTCTGCCAAAAAAAAAGAAAAAAAATCTTTATTGACCAGAATAGTGACCTTTTGAAGCACCTGGAATAGAAAACTGTTATGTGCGTTCAATACATAAAGAAGCCCAAATGTCGGTTATTTCCTTCTTCTGCCGGTGTAGTTTTGAAGTGGTAATAGAAAGAGCAGCTATGTTGTACCGAAGCTCCAGTTTTTATGTTCTGTTGAAAGAGTTTGGTTCCAAGAAAAATTCTGCATAACTTGCTGTTTCTAGAAAAACTGCAGTTCTCAGGACTAAAATATTTAAGGATATTAATGAGAAATATCCAAGGGAAACACTAATCATTTGAAGGGAGATACACATTTTCTTTGTCAAGAAAAGATATTCCTGTGTTGTAAATGTGCCAAATTTTGTAAATTATTCACAAGATTTTTTTTATAGCACTTACTGGAGCAGTTAGGATAATCTATGCTCCATTGCATCATGTGATATGTTCAGGATTTGGCATTTAAGTATGATACATGCTAAATTGAAAATATCCACTTGTTAAAAAGAGAGTGTAAGAGAATTATTTGGATGGTTTCTCACCTGTCAGACATTATCAGAAGTTGTAATTCAGGAAAAAAGGAAAGGAAAAAATGCAGGTTGCCCAATAGATTGCTACTACTTAATGGGTAAGTGCTTCTCAGTGGGTTTTCCATTTGACAGGGAAAGAAGTGATACACTTTGACAACAATAACAACCATGGGTCAGATAATTTCAGAATGTATACAGGTCACCAGAATGCAAAAAAAAAAAAAAAAAAAATCCATCTAATCCTATTCAATAATTTTTATTCCTCAATACTGTCAGACTAAAAATGATGGAACAAAATAATATTAAGTTGGATGCTACACGCTGAATTCTATTATTTGTAAGTTTATAAAGGAATTTGTATTTCTTCTAGCAACTGCTTTGGGCACACATTCTGAGATTCTATAAACTATAAGTGTCTGTGTTTCTGTAAGCCATGAACTTTCATAAGAGAGAATATAAGATATAATAAGTTGTAACATCAGTTTTTTTCTGATATCAATATTATAGGAAATGTGTTGATTTAAGTAGGGTAAACAATATGAAATTGTTGAGTTTTGACTATTTTTGATGTACACAAATTTTAATTCTGTATGGTTCACATTTTATATTCAAGATGTGACTAACCCACAAGGCAAAAAACATGTTTTTGAACGTGTACCCATAGCTGAAATTACACTAAAATCTATTCAAGTTTAGAGAAGCAAAGGCCATTTGAACATTTTAACTTCCTGATTCTATTTCAAAGTGGTAGACTGAAAAATACACTTTAAAGTGTTCTCTGACATTCTTAAGTATTTTATCACTTTTATTCAACCCAGTAGACACTTTCAATATTATCATAGACCCAAACAAACATCATAAATAGATAATGTAAAGCATCTAGTGACTGGGTTGAAGTATTTTGCGTGTCAGTTACTGAATAGTGATTAAATGGTAAAGAGAAGCATAAGTAGATTTCCTCCTAGGAAGCTCTGCACCTATACAAAGGATAGATTGCCTATGTAACAATAATTAGGGAAAGTAAAAACAAGGAGGAAAAGGCCACTGTACATTAAGAAATGCTTAAGACCTTCATCCCTTGATTTAGACATATGAGGTTTACTTTATTGCTTCACTAAAGAGTGACATCTCCAAGAGTGAAAACAAAGCAACTCATTAAATTTTTGCTACTAAAAATAAAAATCAGCTAATTCCCAGAAATAACTATAAGCAAACTACCAAATTATTTCCCTCTAGTTTTTATTTTGAAAATTTCAAACTTATAGAAAATCTACAAAAAGAGTACAACAATCATCCATATACCCCTCACCTGGATTCATCCATCGTTCAGTTGTTATTATTTTGATCTCTGTCACACACACTCTCACTCTGTCTTTCAGTTGTTCTATCTATTCCTTTGTCATAAACAAGTAAAGATATATTTTAGGGATCTTCTTCAAGAGTTTTTTAATACTCCTCACATCAGGTATAAATTTCTTCCTGCCCCAGAGCTTAACCAAACTGTCAAAGATTCATAGACAGATTCTGTAATGCAAAAGAACCAAGTTATTGTAGAAATTAACCCCTAATCCAGCCCACTGCATCCACAGAGTTCTAAAGTTTTCTTACTCCAAAAGAATTATTTTATCATTTAAAGAAGGGACATGTAGATGAGGGCATGATATCCACTTGGTAGTCTCAGTAACAAAACAAAGCTCCAACAGATCAATTTAAAGGGGGAAGGAATTACATTATTTTCCTCCTATCAAGGCAAGGTATAATTCTTTGGGAAACTTATATGTTCTTCTCACCTTATCTTGTGCCTCTTCTGGAATAGACTACTCATTGATCTCCCTGACTTTGGTTTCTACCTTCCCTAGTTACTTCATCCTGCACACAGCTGCTAATTCAATTGCCTGGAAACCCTACTTTGAAAATGTCATTCATTGCCTTGGCCAGAAATTGTCAATGATGTTCTGTGTCCAACAGGATAGAAATCAAACTTCTTAATCTAGGACTGATTTTCAGCTGCTATACCTTGGCATGGCTATACTGTTATTAAAATATTGAAATACTTCTATACCAGTTGGTAAAGAGAAATACTCTACTGACTCTACAAATCACCTAATCATCTAGTCCAGCAGCCGCTATGGCCGAGCATTAATGGGGCGTGGGATGGTGCTGGGTTGAAGGCAGAGGGTGATGGTTTAGAGGACAAAGAGTGAAGGCTGTGCCAGTGGTGGTAGCCTGTGCAGTTCGTGGCAAACCTAAACTGAGATGTCATCCTCGTTTTCGGTCTTGCCTTCAAACCATACATGCAGTCCATTAAGAACTACATATCCCAAATCTGCGTATGTTTCACTATCAACACTACCACAACCTAGTCCAGCCCATCATCAGTTCAGCTTTCACATGTGTATGTCCTTCACACTTGCCCCTACAACCTTTCCTCTGTTGACTAGCCAGAGTGAGCTTCCTAATGCTTTAATAAGACTATACCACTTCACTCAGTGCCCAGCGACTCCCTTGCTCACTGTAGGAAAATATCTAAAATTCCCATTGGCCAATGGTTCCATGTGAGAACTCCCTACCTTCTGAGCTCATCTTCCTCCACTCTTTCCCTTGCTCTAATCACATTGGTTTGTTTCTATCCCTAGGGGAGAGGGTATAGTTCAGTGGTTGAGCTCCTGCTTTCCATGCACAAGATCCCAGGTTCAATCCCCGGTAGCTCCTAAAAATAAATAAATAAAATAATTTCTATCCCTCAGTTATAAAAACTTGTAACCATCTTAGGAACTTTAACATTTCCTCTACCTTCTGCTGGAGAAATTTTCATAAATTTTGCTTCATGGCTGCCTCCTTCTCATAAGTGAGTTCTCCATTCAAGGTCATTTGCTCAGAGAGATCTTCCTTGGCCTCAGTCTCAGAATGTTTTCTCCTTTCCCTTCCCAGTTAGGCCTTACCTCAGCCCAAACCTAGCCCCTATCCCTAGAGCAATCGTATTTCTGATTTTTTTCATTTTATTGTATTACTTTTACATATTCTAAAACATATGCAAACATAAAAATGTATAATATGTAAATGAAGTCATAAATATGTACACTTTTATTCAGTTTATCTGAGATTAATTTAGTTTGTTGCATGTATTCACTCATCTTTGTGGATGAGTTGTATTGCATTGTATGAATATACCACAATTTCTTATTCATTTGCCTGTTTATGGCTGTTTAGATCTTATGTATTTCTTTGTGATCATATGCTTTCATATCCTTTAGATAACTACTAGGATTGGAATCACTGGGTGAAGGGTAGATGCATGTTTGCCTTTATAATAAACTGCCAGAACACTTTTCTCAAGATGGTCAGACCATTTTACATTTCCATCTTGAATCCACGATAGTTTCAATTGTGTCACATCTATGTAAATATTTGATATTTTCATTCTTTTTTAAAAAAAATTTATTTCTACCCCCTCCCACCATTGTCTGCTCTCTGTGTCCATTTGCTGTGCACTCTTCTGTATCTGCTTATATTCTCATTAGGTGGCTCCGGGAACCGATCCTGGGACCTTTCAGAGTGGGAGAGAGATCATTCTCTTGCACCACCTCAGCTTTCCAATCTGCTGCATCTCTTATTATCTGTCCTCTGTGTCTCTTTTTGTTGTGTCATCTTGCTGCCCCAGCTCTCCATGTGGACCAGCACTCCTGCGCAGGGAGGCACCCCTGTGCGGGACAGCACTCCACGTGGGTCAGTACTCTGCATGGGCCAACTTGCCACACGGGTCAGCTTGCCTTCACCAGGAGGCCCCTGGGTATTGAATCCTGGACCTCCTATATGGTAGACAGGACCCAATTGCTTGAGCCACATTGGCTTCCCTATTTTCATTCTTTTTAATTGTAGCCATTCTAATGACTGTGGAGGGGTATCTATTTGTGATTTTAATTTCCTTATCCCTGTTGACTAATAATAATAAGTATGTTTTTCCTTTCTTTCACCTTCTGAAGTGTTCAGATCTTTTGCCCAATTTTTAAAATGGGTTGTCTTTTTTTTTCTTCCCCTCCCCTTTCCCCGCCCTGCTGTTTTTGCTGTCTGTGTCCATTCACTGTGTGATCTTCTGTATCTAGTTCTCTTTTTTGTTTTCTCTTCTTATTTTTCTCCTCTAGGATTCACCAGGATTCAATCCTGAGGACCTCTGATGTGAAAAGAGCTTCCCTGTCAGTTGCACCCCCTCAGTTCCTGGTCTCTGCTGGGCTTCACCTTGTCGCTCTTTTTATTGCATCATCATCTTGCCTCATGACTCCTTTGCACAGGCCCTCAGCTAGCTGAGTGGGCACTGGCTCACTGTGTCAGTACTGGCTCACCACCTGTGCACCCACGCGGGCACTCAGCTCGCCACATGGGCACTCGCATGGGTACTTGGCTCACTGTGTGGACACTCGGCTAGCCATGTGGGCACCCACTTGGTTTGCCATGTGGACACTTGGCTCACCACATAGGCACACTTTTCTTTTTCACCAGGGGGCCCCAGAGATTGAACCCAGGTCCTACCAAATGGTAGGCAGAGGCCTTATCACTTGAGCCACATCTGCTACCCTGTTTTTTTTTTATTACTGAGTTGCTCTAGGAATTCTTTATATATTCAGAATACATATTTCATGAATGTATTCTCCATTCTCTGTGGCTTTCATTTTAAACAGTGCTTTTGAATAACAACAAAGTTTTGATGTTACTTACTTTATTGATATTTTCTTTTACAGATATTGTTTTTTTGTATCTTTTCTGATAAATTTTTGCCTACTCCCAAGTTGCAAAGGTATTTTCTTCTAAAACCTTTATCATTTGACTTTTATATTGTGTCTATGATTCAGCTCAAATTAATTTTTGTGTATAATGTTAGAGAATGGTTGTAGTTCATTTTTTCCCCCATATGTATATTAATTGTTTCAGACAATCTACTGAAAGACTTTTATTTCTCCATTAAAGGTCTTTGGTGGCTTTGTTGAAAATTAATTGATTGTGTAAGTGTAGATCCATTCCTGGATTCTCTATTCTGTTCTATTGACCTATTTGTCTATCCATATGCCAATATGCCAACACTACACAGCCTTTATTACTGAAATTTAATGTAAGTTTTGAAATGAGGTAATATTAGTCCTCTAGGTGTATTTTCTTTTTTCAAAATTGTATTGACTATTGTAAATCCTTTGCAAGTTCAAATAAATTTTAGCTTTAGATTGTAAATCTCTATAAAAATGCCTGCTATGATTGTGACAGCAACTGTGTTGAATCTATAAAGATACTTGAGGGAAAATTAACATCTTAACTCTTGATTTTCCCAATCATGAATGTGGTATGTATTGCCATTTATTTTGGTCTTTAGTATCTTAGTTTTTCTATAAAAGTATTTCATATCTTTTAAAAAATTGTTCCTTAAATAATTTTTATTTTATGGTTTTAAATTTTTTCCAGTATTTTTATAATGTAGGAATTCATTTGATTTTTAAAATATTGACTATGTACATATGAGACCTTGTAAACTCATTAGCTCTGATAACTTTTTGTCAACTCTTTTTTTATGTAAATAAGCCATGTCATCTGTAAATAAATGCAGTTTTTGTCCTCTGTTCTTACACATATTCCTAAAATCTCAATGCTGTGCTGAATAAAAGTGGTGAGAGCTGATCTTTCCCCCCTTTTTGCAATCAGCATGTCTTTATCTGTAGCTTTTTTTCATAGCTGCCCTGTAATAGATTAATGAAGTTCCCTTCTATTTTCAGTTTGTTGATAGTTTATATCATGAATGGGTGGGGAATTTTGCAAATATTTTTTCTGCATTTATTGAGACAATTACATGAGTTTTCTCTTTATTCAGTTACTATTTTGTGTTACATTGATTAATTGTCAAATGTTAAGTCAACTTTGCATTCTTGAGATAAATTCCTGTCATATATTTCTGGGTTTGATTTTCTGATATTTTGTTAAGGATTTTCAGGCATTTACATGAGGGATTTTGGTCCATAATTTTCTCATGCACTTGTGTGTGTACCTTGTGTGTGTACCTGTGTAATGTCTTTGTTGAATTTTGATATCAGAGTTATTCCTCATAATATGACTTGGGAAATGTTCCCTTTTACTCTTTATTTTCTGAAAATTTATGTTAAGCCTGGCATCATTTTTCCTTAAATATTTGGTAGAATTCACACTTGAAGCTATTTGGTCCTAAAGTGGTTTATTTTCTTTTGTTTGTTTCTCATTGGGGAGGCTTTTTTCTTGATAACAGATTTCTAGAATGGGGTTATTCAAATATTCTATTTTTATCTTTTTTTTAATTTCTAAGTTGTGTTTTTTAAATATCTGCCCATTTTATTTAAATTTACCAAGTTCATTGGGATAAATTTTTTCCTAATATTCTCTTATTCTTTTCTTAAATATATTTTTATTGAAGTATATCATTCATATGAAACATGCATAAGCAATAAGTGTATAGTAAAGATTGTGAACTTAAAAAATAAACATATATAACATCATACAGGGGTCTCATACATCACCCCTCCACCAATATTTGCATTGTTGTGACACAATTGTTACAAGCTGTGCAAGAGCATCATCAAAATATTATTACTAACTATAGTCCCTATCTTATATTTGTTATATTTTTCTCCCAACCCACTCTGTTTTTTAAAAATATATTTTTATTACAGAGGTTGTGAACTTGCAAAATAATCATATAAATGTGTAGAATTCCCATACCACTCTTCTTCGCCAACACGCTACACCATGGTGGAGCATTTGGTACAGATTATGAGATGTTATCATTATACAATTACCACCAACCATGGTCCATAGCATACATTTGGCACACTTTTTCTATACACCTCCACTATCAACACAGTACATCTTTGGCATTAACTACAGTATATAGGTCTCACCAATTGTAGTTTTCCCATGTTTCTCCACATTTCCACCACCCAGCAACAGTGATGTACATCTGCTCTAGCTCACAGAAGGACACTCTTGCATTTGTACCCTCAACCACAATTCTCATCCACCTCTGAGTTCACTGTGTTATTCAGTCCCTAGATTATTCTTTAGGTTTCTTTCAAGTGACATTTACTTCCCAGACTACCCTTCTTAGCCACAGTCCCATTTATAAAAAATTGCTACTCACTATAATGTGTTAATATCAACTCTATCCATTTCCACACTTTTACAGTCAAGTTAATTAAAACTTCTACATACATTAAGCATCAGTAGTTCTTCTCAACCCTCTTCTTTTCTCCTAATAACCTATACTCTGGTTTTAACTCGATGTGTTTATTCTTCGTATTTCATTTATATTAATGAGGTCATGCAATACTTGTCCTTTTGTGTCTGACTTACTTGACTTAGTATAATTTCTTCAAGATTCAAACATGTTATCATATGTGTCCCAATTTAATTTCTTCTTACTGCAGCATAGTATTCCATTGTATGTATATACTGCATTTTGTTTATCCATTCATTGGTTGATGGACACTTGGGTTGTTTCCATCTTTTGGCAATTGTGAATATGCCAAATGCCACTATCAACATTAGTGTGCAGATGTCTGTTCATGTCATAGTTTTTAGTTCTTCTGGATATAATCCTAATAGAGGAATTGCTGGAGCATATGGCAGTTCTAGATTTAGCTTTACAGAGGCTGCACCATGTTACAATCCCACCAACAGTGAAGGAGCGTTCCTCTTTCTCCACATCCTCTCAGCACTTATTGTTGTCTGTTTTTTTAATAATGGCTATTCTATGCAGTGTTAGATGATATCGGATTGTTGTTTTGATTTACATTTCCCTGAAAGCTAGTTAAATGGAACATTTTTTTTTTGGCCATTTGTATTTCCTTTTTGGAGAAATATCTATTTAAATCGTTTGGCCATCTTTTAATTGGATTGCTTGCTCTTTTATTGTTGAGTTGTATGGTCTCTTTCTACAAAATAGAAATAAAATCCTTATTGGATAAGTGGTTTCCAAATATTTTCTCCAATCGACTGGACTGCCTTTTCACCTACTTGATGAAGTCTTTTGAATCACAGAAATGTTTAAGTTTGAGGAAGTCCCATTTATCCATATTTTCTTTCATTGCTCATGCTCTTGGTGTAAGGTTTTAGAATCCACCATCTACCACCAGGTCTTGAAAATGTTTCCCCACATTTTCTCCTAGGCTCTTTGTGGTACTTGCTTTTGTATTTAGATCTTTGATGGCTTTAGAGTTCATTTTTGTTTATGGTTTCTTTCTTTCTTTTGTCTATGTTTATCCAGTTCTCCCAGCACCATTTGTTGAATAGACTGTTCAGTACCAGCTGGGTAGATTTGACAGGTTTGTCAAAATCACTTGGTCATAGATGTGAAAGTCTGTTTCTGAACCATCAATTCAGTTCCATTGGTCTATGTATCTATCTTTATGTCAATACCATGCTGTTTTTACCACCGTAGCAAGGCAGTATGATTTAGTCTGGAAGTGAGAGCCTTCCAACTTCACTTTTCCTTTTTAAAATGTGTCTGGCTATTCAGGGCCTCTTACCCTTCCAGATAAATTTCATAATTCTTTTTTCCATTTGTTTAAAGATGGTGGATTTTTTATTGGGATTGCATTGAATCTGTATATCAATTTGGGTAGAACTGACATCTTAATGATATTTAGTTTTCCAATCCATGAGCATAAAAGTTTCTTACAATTATTTAGGTCTTTTAAAATTTATTTTAGCAATGCATTATAGTTTTTTGAATACAAATACTTTACATTGTTGGTTAGGTTTATTTCTAAATATTTGACTCTTTTAGTCGCTATTGTAAATAGAATTTTTTCCTGACTTCCTCCTCAGATTGCATATTATTAGTGTATAGAAACACCACTGATTTTTGCATATTGATCTTGTATCTTGACACTTTACTAAAATTAGAAATGATTAACTCTAGCAGCTTTGTTGTAGACTTTGGGGGACTTTATAGATATAGGATAATATCATCTGTGAATAGTGAAAGTTTTACTTCTTCCTTTCTGATTTGGATACCTTTAATTTATTTTTCTTACCTGATTGCTCTAGCTAGAACATCTAGAACTGTATTGAGCAACAATGGTGACAATGGGCATCCTTGTCTTGTCCCTGATCTCAACAGGGAAGCTTTCAGTCTTTCACCATTGAATACAAAGTTAGCTATGGGTTTTTCATATATGGGCTTATCATGTTGAGAAAGTTTCCTTCAATTCCTATCTTTTGTAATATTTTTATCAAGATAAGATGCTGTATTTTGTCAAATGCATTTTTTAACGTCAATCGACAAGATTATGTGATTTTTTTCTTCTTTGATTTATTAATGTGGTGTATTATACTGATTGATTTTCTTTTGTTGAACAACCCTTGCATTCCTGGTATAAAACCCACTAGATCATGATGAATAATTCTTTTAATGTGTTGTTGAATTTGATTAGCAAGTATTTAATTGATGATTTTTGCATCTGTATTCATTAGAGACCTAGGTCTGTAATTTTCTTTTTTTGTAATATCTTTATCTGGCTTTGGTATTAGGGTGATATTGGCTTCATAGAATGAGTTTGGTAGCATTCCTTCTTGTTCAATTTTTTGAAACATTGGTATTAAATCTTCTTTGAATGCTTGGTAGAACTCACCTATGAAACCGTTTGGTCCTGGGATTTTCATTTTGGGGAGCTGTTTGATGACTGTTTCAATCTCTTTACTTGTGATTGGTTAGTTGAGGTCTTCTATTTCTTCTAGGGTCAGTGTAGGTTTGTTTGTACGTTCCTAGGAATTTTTTCATCTCATCTACATTGTCTAGTTTTTTGGCATATAGTTGTTTATAGTATCCTTTTATGATCTCTCCTATTTCTGTGAGGTCAGTAATAATGTCCTTGTTTTCATTTTTTATTTCATTTATTTGCATCTTTCCTCTTTTTTACTTAATCATTCTAGCTGTTTGTCGATTTTGTTAATCTTTTAGAACCAACTTTGGTTTTGTTAATTCTCTCTGTTGTTCTCAAATTCATTTATTTCTCCTCTGATCTTTGTTATTTCATTCCTTCAATTTGCTTTGGGATTAGTTTGCTCTTCTTTTTTTAATTCCTCCAACTGTGTATTAGGTCATTGATTTTAGCTCTTTCTTCTTTTTTAATGTAAGCATTGAGGGCTATAAATTTTCCTCTCAACACTGTCTTTACTGCATCATAGGTTCTAATATGTTGTATTCTCATTGTCATTTGTCTTGAGATATTTATTGATTTCCCTTGAAATGTCTTTTCAAGAGGGATTATTTAAGAGTGTGCTGTTTAATCTCCATGTATATGTGAATTTTCCCTTTTTTCTGCTGCTTGATTTCTGAATTTATTCCATTATGATCAGAGAAAGTGCTTTGTATAATTTTGATTTTGTTGAATTTATTGAGATCTGTTTTGTGACCCAACATATGGTCTATCCTAGAGAAAGATCCATGAGCACTTTAAAAGAATGTATTCCCTTTTGTTTTTGGGGTGCAGTGTTCTGTATATGTCTATTAGGTTTAGTCTATTTATCATATTATTCAAGCTGTCTGTTTCTTTATTGATCTTCTGCCCAGATGTTCTATCCAGTGCTGAGAGTGGTGTATAGAAGTCTCCAACTATTACTGTAGACATGTCTATTTCTCCCTTCAGTTTTGCCAGTGTTTGCCTCATGTATCTTGGGGCATCCTGATTAGGTGCATAGATATTTATAATTCTTATTTCTCCCTGGAGAATCATCCCTTTTGTTAATATGTAATATCCTTCCTTGTCTCTAATAACAGTTTAGCTTTTAAAGTCTATATCATCTGATATAATTATAGCTACCCCAGCTTTTTGGTTACTGCATGTGTGGAATATCTTTTTCCACCCTTTCAATCTATTGGCATCCTTGGGTCTAAGGTGGGTCTTTTGCAGACAGCATATAAATGGTTCATATATTCTTATCCATTCCACTAGTCTGTGTCTTTTGATTGAGGAATTTAATCCATTAACATTCAACGTTATTACTTTAAAGGCAGTTTTTATTTCATGCATTTTGATCTTTGCATTTTATCTGTCATTTTATTTTGACACTTTTAGTTATTGTTACTACTACAGTTATCATTTCTAGACTCTCTTCCAAGTCTCTCTCTCCTGTATTTTCTTTTCAGGGTGTAACACTCCTTTAGTATTTCCTGCAAAGCTAATCTCTTTATTATAAACTCTCTCAGTTTCTGTTTACCTGTGAATATTCAAATCTTGGCCTCATTTTTGAAAGATAATCTTGCCAGATATAAAATTTTTGGCTGGCAGTTTTTCTCTTGCAGTATCTTAAATATCATACCACTACCTTCTTGCCTCCATGGTTTCTGATGAGAAATCAGCACTTAATCTTATTGGGTATCCCTTATATGTCATGAATTGCTTCTCTCTTGCTGCTCTCAGAATTTCTGTTAGTCTTTTGCATTTGACATTTTGATTAGTATGTGTCTTGGAGTAGGTCTATTTGGATTTATTCAGATGGGAGTACATTGTGCTTCTTGGACATAGATATCTATGTCCTTCAATAGGCTTGGGAAATTTTCAACCATTATTTCTTCAAATATTCTTTCTGTCTCTTTTCCTTCGCCTTCTGGGCCACACATGACATGTATGTTTGCATATCTCTTGCTGTCATTTAATTCCCTGAGACCCTGTTCAACTTTTTCCATTCTTTTCTTCATCTGTTCTTTTGTAGGTTTGCTTTCAGAGGCCATGTCTTCAAGCTCTCTGATACTTTCTTCTGCTTCCTCAAATCTACTCTTATATGCCTCCAGTGTATTTTAAATTTCATTTATTGCACCATTCATTCCCAAAGATCTTCTATTTTTCTATGCATGCTTTCAAATTATTCTTTGTGCTCCCCATTGTCTTCTCAAAATCCTTAATCTCTTTAGCCATCTCAGTGAATTTATTAAGATTTGTTTGAACATCTGTGATTAGTAGTCTCAACTCTCTTATGTTGTCTGCATGCTTTCCTTGTTCCTTTAACTGACCATATCTTCCTGTTTCCTGGTATGGATTGTAATTTTTTGTTTGTGTTTTCATCTGGCTTGCTAGATGTATTTATTGTGGGTGCATTTCTTGTTTTAGTTTAGGGTTTTCTTATCTTTTCTCCCTTGTTTGTTGTGTAGTAGGAGTCAAGGATATAGTTGGTGCTGTAAGCTTTGGAGGCTGAAGCTGCCAAAGTTGTCCCAGGAATTGATGAAACTTGTCCCATCTTTATCCTCTGTCAATAGTAGGGACAGAGCTGAGGCTATATATAATAATCTAAGTTGGGCAGGACAAGAGTCTGTAGTAGCCCTGAGAGACTGATGAAGCTTCATGCCCCTTCCTCCCCTACCTTGGGTGGGGATGGAGCTATAGTTGTGGGCAGCAATCTATGCTGTATGGGTGCAAAATGACCACAATTGCCCAAGTAAACTGATGTAACACCAGACTACCTCTATGCCAGGGGTGAGAATGGACCCTCTGGATTGCCCAGCAATCTAATCTGTGTGGATCAATTATGCCTGCAGTTTCCCTGAGAAGCTGAGGGAGTACTGTCCCTCTCCCCTTTAGGGGGTGGGAACAGAACCACCAATGCCCAACAGTTCAGTCCCTGTAGTCCGAAAGTACCCACCATTACCTGGAGAGGCTGAGGAAGCACAGACCCCTCCTATCCTATTAGGTGGTGGAGGTGGTTCCACGGGTACCCAACAGTTCAGTCCCTTTATGCCAAGAATACCTGTCATTGCCCAGAGAGGCTAGGAAACACCAGCTCCCTCCTATCCTATTAGTGCAAGGGGTCAGATACATAGGCATCCAACAATTCAGTTCCTGTAGGCTAAAAGTACCTGCTGTTGTCCAGAGAGGCTGTGGAGATACCACATCCCTCCTATCACTTTGTGGGTGGGGGTGGATCCATAAGCATCCAACAGTCCAGTCCATGCAGGCCAAAAGTATCTGCCATTGCCCGAGAAGGTTGTAGAAACACCAACCCCTTCCTTTCCTATTGGGGGAGGGTGAAGGTGGATCCACAAGTACCCACCCATCCAGGCTGAGTGGGCTAAAAGCACCTGCAGTTAGCTGGAGAAGCTGGACAAACATAGACTGTCTCTTGTCCTTTTGTGAATGGCAGTGGAGCCACAGGTGCCCAACGCTTGGGTTTGTGCAAGCCAAAAGAGGCAGAGGGAACACCAGCCTCCTCCTATCCTATGAGGGGAACATAAGTAGAGATGGACTCGAAGGCACTCAACAAACCAGTTTGTGTGGGCTGAAAACACCTGCTATTGCCTGGAGATGCCAGGAATACCCAGAACCTTTCCTATTCTATTGGGGTGCAGGCATGTAGCCCCAGGTGACTGACTGTTCAGTTTGTGCCAGTGGGGAGCACTTGCACTTGCCTGGAGAGCCAGGTGCAGTTCCTGCTCACTTCGTCCTAACTTCACTAGAATTTCAGTCAGCCGGGCTTCCCCTCATGCTGGGGGCAGGGTCAAAATGGTGGCTACCATACTTTTTCCAACTTGGACAGGCTCAAATCCTAGCTCTTTCTAGGATTATAGTTTAGCTGGCCAAGTCCACTAATCAGTAGCTGAGGTCAGTGGACTACTGTCTCTTCCTCCACCATTTATGGGAAATGGAACTTCTAACTCCAGCCATGGAATAGCTCCTGTGGTGCCTTGTACCACTACAGTAGGATGGACACTGGCCTCTGTGGTGTGGCCTGCAGTTCCCAAAGAGATGGTGCAGGTCCCCCCAACTACTTTCCTGCTGGAGATGGGACTGGGGTTTAGGTTAGAGCTGCAATCTGATCTGGATGGAAAGAAGCTGGTCCCTACCAGCACTGTGATTTTTAATCAGCCCCGCTACCCCTCATACCAGGGCTGGAGTAAAAATGGCAGCTACCGGCCTCCTTCTGACCTGGACAGGCTCAAAGTTTAGCTGGTCCTATGATTATACTTTAGCCCATAGAATTTACCAATCAGTAGCTAAAATCAGTGCTACACCGTGTCTTCCTCCCCTGTTTCTTTGGGAAATGGAAATTCCAATTCCAGCCATGGAATAGTTCCCAAGGGGCAGATTGCACCATGGGCACTGACCTCCACAGCATGGAAGACTCTACTCATAAATCCTCTCTGCAGATGGGCAGCCTCCTCCTTTCATACTTTCAAGGATGTTGCAGGATACTCTTCTGGTCTCCTGGGCCAGCCAAACAGGTGCTTTCAAGTGCTCTGCATGATTACTAACTGTCCTGTAGCACAAGCTGACTCTGGGAGCTCCTTATTCTGTCACCATCTTGGCTTCCCCTCCCTTATTGTTTTGATGTCTGTGGCCATGTAGTGAGAACTCCCATTCATTCCTGATATTGGTATTTTGTATTTATTCTCTTTCTTCCTATGATCAATCTTTCTAGGGTTTTAAAATTTTCATTAATATTTTCAAAGAACAAAATTTTTTATTTTATTAATTTTATCACCTGCTTGTTTTCAATTTCATTGATTTCTGCTCTTTATCATTTCCTTTCTTCTACTTCATTTATATTAAATTTACTTTTTAAAAACTTATTAAACTTGAGAACTTAGATCATATAAGCTTGTCTTTTTCTATGAGCACTTAAAGCAATAAACTTCCTTACAAGCATTGTTTTAGCTACATCTCACAAATTTTGATATGTTAATATTTCATTATTATACCATTAGGAATATTTCCCTTCAATTTCTTCTTTGACCCATGGATTATTATGTAGTAGTGTGTTATTTAATTCCACAATATATGGAGATTTCTCAATATCATATTGCTAGTTAATTCCATTTTGGTTAGAGAATATATTCTTTAATTTCAATCTTTGAAATTTATTGACTTGTTTTATGGTCATTATATATTCTACCCTGGTTGTATTCCATTTACTCTTGAAAATCATGTACATTTTGTGGTTGTTGGTTGTAGTGTTCTATAAATGTCAGGTTTGTTAAAAACTTATGGTTGTCAGGTTTGGCCTCATGGATTTTGAGGCTGTGTTATTGGGTGCATAGACATTTGTAGCTGTTACATCTTCCTAATGCATTGACACTTTTGTCAATATGAGTTGTCCTCTTTAAGTCAGATAATACTCCCTAACAGGTTATTTTGCCCAAATTTAATATTGACACTGCCATTTTCTTATACTTATCATTTGCATAGTATGTATTTTTTACACTTATTTTCAGCCTATTTGCATAATTATACTTAAAGTTGCTTTATGGTCTTTATTTGCTCATTTCGATATCTACATCATCTTGGAATGAGTTTCTATTGACTGCTTCTGTTCTTTTCAGGTCTGATGATTTTTGGTTGGATATTGGACAATCCAAATGATATATAAGATTCTAGATTTTGTTGTATTATGCCAAATTGTGAGATTTTTCCTAGTAGGCAATTAAGATGGCTAGACCCAAAGGCCAAATTCTGTTACCTCTGTGGTGGGCACCAGCTGGAATCTCTATTATTTTAAATGTCACTTAAGTAGAGAAGGATAAAATACCTTGAAAATTTTCTGTATGAATTTCCTTCCTTCAGTGTTTTATTTGATGAACTTATCCACTCGAACAGCCTTTTGAGTGTGTCACATATACAACTTGACCTCTGAATGTCCTCTCCTAGATGGACAAATACCTGCAGGATGAAAACAACTTCACATATCTAGTTCACATATCTGTATTTCCATACTCTTCTGGTTTTTAGTTTATTAATTTCTCACTCTTTTTTCTGACTCTTTTATTATCTGAAGAAGACTTTTTATAAGCATTTCTCCTACCTTGTGTGGTAAAAAATTAAGCTTGTCCAAAGAGAGATCTGGCTTCTGTCCTCAGCTCCTGGGAGGTAACCTTTAAGCCCTTGGAATGTCCTGCCTGATAAGAGTGTCTTTGTTTACCTAGGGGCCCTGGACCACACCATTTAGTCTATTCTAACAACGTGATTTATGGTGAGGGCTTTGAGTCATGCAATATCAGTTTAATCTCTGGAAAGGCTGGAAACTATTATCAGCCATACAGGTGGTCAACCACATCTATGTGACTGAGCCCCAATAAAAACTTTATACATTAAGGCTTGGGTGAGCTTCCCTGGTTGGCAATACTCTATCCATATTGTTATATATATATCATTGCTGGGAGAAGTTAGTGCTGTCCATGACTCTACTGGGAGATGTCAGCTGGAAGCTTTATGCTTGGAACTCTCTTGGACTTTCCCTTAGCTGATTTTAATCTGTAACTTTTCACTCTAATAAACTGCAACCATGAGTATAACAGCTTTCAGTGAGTTCTGTGAATATTTCTAGTGAATTATCAAACCTGAGGGCAGCCTTGGATACCTCCAATCTTGCAATTGGTATCAAAAGTGAAAGTGGTCTTGGGGACTTCTGACCTGTGTACCCCTTTACTAGTAGTCTTCAGTTGAATGATCTGAATCATCTAGTTTATCATTACCAAAAGTGTAAGTCGAATTCTATCACTTTCTCTTAAACTGTACCCTGAATCCATTAGCTGGTCTCCATTTTACTACTAACAATCTAGAGTAAACATCATCATTTCTTACTTAGACTACTATAATACTCATGTAATTAATTTCCCTGTATCCTGGATTGCCTCCTTGAATTTCACAACTTTGGCACTTTTAACATTTTGGGCTAGATAATTCTTTGTTGTGGGTGTGGTCCTGTGTATTGCAGGCTGTTTAACAGCATCCCTGGCATCTACCCTCTAGATCTAGTAGCAACAAAAAACACCTCCAGACATTGCCAAATGTTCTCCAGAGGACAAAACTCACCCTCCATTGAGAACCACTGCTCTAATGTATTTTTCACACAGAGACAAAAGAGATCTTAAAAATATATAAATTATATATCCCCTAATAAAAATTCTTTTAGTGGTGCTATTTCAGTTTGCTGAGAGTTGCAAGGCAATATACCAGAAATGCGTTGGCTTTTACAATGGGGATTTATTAATCTATAAGCTTACAGCTCTGAGGCTGAGAAAAGTGTCCAAATCAAGGCTTCATCAAGCAATGATTTCTCCCTGAAGATGGCTGGCGATCCTGGACTCCTCTGCACTTGGCAGCACCTGCCAGTCTCTGCCTCTGAGCTCCTTTGCTTTCAGCTTCTGGCTGCTCCTTTTATGACTTTCTCTCTCAGCCTCTGCAATTCTTCTCTGGTCCTGTGTCTTTTCTCTCTGTCTCTGTGACTTTTTCTATATATATTCATCTCTTTTACAAAGTAAGAAGATTAATACTTACCCTGAGCCATGCCCTACTGAAGTAAACTAATCAAAACAGCAAGAGCCCCTCTCCATTAGGTTTACACTCACAGGAAAGGATTAGCCCTAAGGACATGATGTTCTGGGGTCCAAAAACCTTCAAACTGTCACAGGCGCTAAGAAAATTACTCAAATCCATGAAAAAGGACAACCAACACACCATGGAGCCTAGAGTGCCTACAACTGAAAGCAGGAGGATTGCATCCGGTATTCATGTGGAATCTGAGCCTCCTCTTGACATAGAGATGCCACGAACATAACCAATCCAAGGTCCACAGAGAAAAGGTGGCATTGAAGTGGAGTAGGAAAAGTGGACATGGTGGCTGATACGGGTATGGGGAATAGCAGGAAGAGATGAGATGTGGAGGCGCCTTTGGGACTTAGAGTTGCCCTGGATGGTGCTGCAGGGGCAATCACCGGACATTGTAAATCCTCCCAGGGCCCACTGGATGGAATGTGGGAGAGTATGGGCCATGATGTGGGCCATTGACCATGAGATGCAGAGATGCCCAGAGATATACTTACCAAATGCAATGAATGTATCATGATGATGGGAGTGAGTGTTACTGAGGGGTGGGGGGAGTGGTGGGGTGGGGGTAGTGGGGTTGAATGGGACCTCATATTGTTTTTTTAATGTAATATTTTTACAAAATCAATTAAAAAAAAAAAAGACCTTACATGAGAAGGTTTCTGCTTGCATCTCATGCCATTTTTGCACTCAAAAAGCTGTAATGTAGCTATATTGACCTGCATCTTCTCTGACTATACCAAAACATTTTACAATCTTAGGGTCTCTGCAGATGCTGTTTGCTTTGCCTGAAAGGCTCTTTTTCTTGTCATTCATCTCTCTTTTACTCATCCTTTAGATATCAGCTTCATTGCCATTTCCCCAGCTTTTTGTTGAATGGATGAATTAATTAATTAATTAATGTCCAAAGCAATTTTAAATCTAGGTTTGGATACTACCTCAGATGAGACAGTTTATTGAAGACTCTTTAGTAACTGAACAAGACAAAACAAAACAAAGTCAAAACCTATCAACCACTCTTATCCTCCTACTAAGGTTATCTCTGGTTTTCTCTTGGTTTGCTAAGTCCTAGGAAACAGAGGTAGCAGAAAATACTCACTGCCAGTTATCAGGATTCATTCTGCTCCTCTTTTTTCGCTTGATTGATACTATCCCTCAGATGGTTTCATGGTCCTCTTCTTTATGACTGAATTAATGATTTCTGAGGGGATTAAAAATGAAACCAAGTTCTTCCCTTCCTCCTTATTCTACAACCTACTATTTGAAAGCACAAATTGAAATGATACAGATCATGTTTCTCAAAGGAAATTACATCAAATATGTTTTACTTCAAGTTTTTTATGAACGTATTAACTTTACTTCAAATGTCTTTCTTTTGTGTTTAGGTCCAAAAGGATGTTGAGTGACAGGATTTCTATTTAGCCCATTATCTCAGGTTTCAGCGTAATGATTCCTCTGCCTTAAAGTAGAGTTTAGTTTAGTTCTTCAAATCTCAGTTAAAAGAATTCTGGAGAACTCTACTCAACTCTCACCAGACATTTACATTAAATAATTTCCTGATGAAGGATGAATGGTTTGAAAATGCTAAATAGGGAAGGTATAATTCTTGTTCATCAGCTCTGCTATAATTGGGATTGTAAAAGATCAGAATGGTAATTTCAGTAAAAAAGAGTTTTAATTGACACTATGTGTGTAGAAAATATTTTGAAACCATATACTGTCTTCTTATATGTATAGTTTATCTTCATTGTTTATATCAGAATATGAGAAACAGATGCAAGATGTCTGTAATTTTCTCTAGGGAAAAATAAGCAATACTAATGAAATACAGATTATACTTAAACAGATAATCAAGAAATAAAAATTTATGGCAGCGAGCAACTCTTGGCATGGAAATGATCTGTTTGAAGCTTCTGAAGACCACATGCACCTGAGAGGAAATATCAGTCTAAAAAGAGAAAAAAAAATACTTGAACTGCACAATCCTGAAATACTAAGATGAGGCCTTAGGAAGATCTTGAAATATAATGATTCTAATCCCAGTTTTCTCTGAATGAATAATATATGCAGAATTAATCAGGATATAACTACAGAAACATCTGGGAAATTATGATTCGCTTATGAAACAGGCAGTCATTCTACAAAGGAAAGTCCTCATGACAAATGAATGAATGTTTTATCCATTTTTTCCAGGATAAAAAGCAAAAATAAAAACTGATAATACCTGGGATCAAGGTATTATGGGGAAAAATGCTGGACTGGGATACAGGTGCTCTGACTTTCAAATATTTGCTTTGACTGTGTGACCTTGGGTGAGTCATTCAACTTTCAGAGGTTCAGTTTCATTGTAGGTAAATGAATGAGTCTGTACCTTCAACAGTAATTAACTTTTTCTAAAAAGTAAAAGGACCATTTGGGAAAACATAAAATTAATAAGACACATTTGTTCTTCATTCAAACTGAAAATTGTTTTATTGTATCTCATGGAAAAATGTATACTTTTATAATTTAGATGACCTATTTTCTTGAGTAAAGTAACTTCCATGAGAATTTTAGAGCAGCTTTTTGCTACAGTCTTAATAAGTGAACACATTAGAAAATAGTAAATATGGAGGTGAAAGCACTTTTCTAATCATTCATTCTGAAATTTGATCTCAGATCTTATGGAAAAGCAAGGTAGGACTCATTCTGTGGGACCAATGGTTACTCTTCAGTGCATATGTTTAATTCCAGGTCTAAAATTCTATAAATGCTAACATTTTATACAATCCTACCACCCATTTTAATAATATTTAAAGTACCAGGACATAACACATTGGCATTATTTTGGTGATGGGAAATTTACATTTGTTGAAATTACAGATAATTAATTCTATAAAAGGTCAAAACCAGAAATTCCAGAAAACACTGAGAACTGGGATGATAGTTCACATTGTTTAGCCCTTTAATCAGTTTCATCAAAATATGAATTTGTCCTGGACAGAAAAGTTAAAGTGGAAACAAATATATGAAAACCCCAAAGATATGGTATAAATTGCAGGGCTCATCTGGTGCTCATCAGAAACCTGAGAATATTTCAAACTTGCAAAGAAACCTTCTGTGGATCTGAGTGAGAGGGACTGAGAGATGAATGGCTGCTGGGGTTTTAAAGAGGGTCCTTCATAAGGGAGAGATTAATTCTCAGTGTTGAGTGGAGCAAAGGGCCAAGGAAGAAAATAATGATCTCACTGGTTTAGAAAAACGAAAAGGTTCTCCTAAAGATCATGGGTCAAGAGAGAATAAAATAGACATGAGAGTTTGAAAATTCACATTGGCATCAACTGCTGAAAAGTTTGCTTTTCACGCATTTCTTTTCTAGACATGGATTTACGAGGAGAAATGTTGGTGAGCTAATAAAATGCACCACCTAGGTTAGAAGACAATGGAATAGATACCTACTTATTATGTAGGGGAAAACAGAAATGGAGATGAAGTGGACACATGAGTGGCAGGGGCATTGGATATTTAGCAGTTTGAGCAGAAATCCTTTATCCTCCCCAATACACGGAGCATCTGTTCTCTCCTTAAAGGAGCTGTCTATCTGTTCACCCTAGTTATTTGGGAAAAGAGAGTAATTACCCACATAGATAATATTATATCCTGCAAGACTTCAATTCCTCTAAGAAAATTCAAATCCTCCAGGAAAACCCTCAGCTCTCAAACACAAATAAGAGAGGGGATCCTCCTCTATGCTCCCCAAAATGTCCTTGTGTAGATCTATGTTGTAGCCCTTATCACTTCGTCTGGATTTTCGAGCACTGAACTTTTTGGCAGAACATTTGAGGGCTGTGGTGGTTTGGAGCTATGTATCCCAGAAAACATGCTCTTAATCTTAATCCATTTCTGGGGTGTGAACTCTTGTAAATAGGACCTTTTGATGAAGTTACTTCAGTTAAAGTGTGACCCAACTGAATCAGGATGGGTCTTCATCCTATTTTTGAAGGCCTTATAGGGATGGTCACAGAGAGGGAGCAGCCAGAAGCTGAAAGCCAGGGGAAGCTGGAAGAGGGAGGAGGCGTGCCAAACACATTAACAGGTTACAGAAAAGCCAAGGGCCAAGGATCCAGCAGCCACCCCCAGAATACCACAGTCTTTGGGCAGAAAGCATCACCTTGATAATGCCTTGAATTTTGGTCTTCACCTAGTCTCAAAACCGTGAGCCCGTAAGTCCCCAATGTTTAAGCCAACCCATTGTGGGATATTTGCTTTAGCAAGGAGAAAACTAAAAGGCATATTTATATCCATGGACATCACTTTGTTCACTGGGTAGCCTTTCAGACTTGTGTTGTTATTTGAGAGGGACGTTTAACCCCTACTTATACAATCAGAAGGGAAATTTCTCAAGCTTTTCAGTGAATGCACACAACTCTGGCTTAACTTTGCATCTTTTCCTCCTTACAGTTTTTTTTATCCTGTACTACACTGCATGAGCTATTTGGCTCCATTCTACTTTGTAATAACTAAGAAAGTTTGCATATGGATCAAGCAGTGGGTCCATATGCCAGTGGAAGAGTCACAGCACATCTGAATGTCACTTCATAGGGTTGATAACTACTGTTGTATCAAAATGTTTGGGTGGGGGTGGGTGCTATTTACTATGATTAAATGAATGAATGATTTAACTTGAATTTAAGATACTATAAACATTGTCTATATATTGCAAGTTGAGGAATTTAAGGGACATGAAAAAAGAAAATCTGCTCTAAAATTTGTATATTTGAGTTTCTTAAGGTCCACATTCTTTCATTTAAGCTATCGCAATTTTTGTAACCTTATTACAAAGATTTTGCAAATATGTTTGCTTTTTCTTCTCTTTTTGTGATCTCCCCTTTGCGATTTTTTTTTTTTTTGATGTAAACATCCCTTGGCTTTTCCCTAAAATTTCAGTACAGCTCAGAAGGTTACATAAACGTCAGATTGAAAAGCCAGAAAACATTCTATTTCTTTTTTAAAGCTAAGGAATGTATTTTATGGGGTCTGCCCAGGAAAGTTCATTATTGCAAAGCTGGTTGTGGCACCGAAATAATTAACCTATAACCAATATATGTGTGAAATTACTGCCTTACATTTGCCTTGGTGACTGTTTGCCATTAAATTAGTATGATAAATAATTTACACCCAAATGTGGCCCTGAGATAACTCCATTAAAACTGATAGGACTTGTTCATTAATTGTAAGAAATTAGATGAAACGTAATTCCCCCAGTGAAAGCTTTCTTGTGGCATAAACGGTGTGTTAGTTCTGTGGTTACATAGAGGAACAGATGAAGATCCTGGAATTGCTCAGCTGATGCAGTTTCTTATTGAGAAAGGTGTGTGTAAAGCAACTTACTGGGTACATACGGGAGAAAGGATGAGTGTCTCTGTGAAATGACCAGAACTAAGCAAACTCTTTGTAGAAAATATAGGACTATTTATTTTTGTTTTCTGTTTATGCCAGTGAGTCTTAAACTTTTGTGGGTAGACGATCACCAGGAATACTACTTTCCCAAGAAAATCTGATTCAGTGGCTCTAGGGTGGAGCCGAAGAACATTCCTCTTAAACATGCACTGTAGTTGGTTGTGATGTAGGTGGCTGATGGACCACACTTTAAGAATTACTGGTCTGCGCAATGCAATTCTTACTCTACCTGGTGTTAGGTCAGTTTCCACAGACTTGGAGCCCACAAGACATCCCTCACTTCAGACACCAGCTGCAAGATCAGGATTTCCCAGGCCACTCACACTTTTGACTAACTGATTACAAATTTGAGGGTTTCCATTTCCCCTTCAGGTTCATAATTTTACTAGGCAAACTCACAGAACTCTCTGAAAGCTCTATACTATAATTACAGTTTAATTATAGCAAAAAGGATATGAAGAACAAGAAGCCAAAGGAAACGATACTGAAGATGAGGTCTGGAAGGGCCTCCAAATGTGAAGTTTCTGTGTTCTCTCTCCGTGGAATCGGGTAGCTCCAACTTGCCAGTACTTTGGTGTGTATTACCAATCAAGGAAGTTTACCAGGGCTCTGATGCCCAGAGTTTTTTTTTTTTTTTATTGGGGTTTCTTAATGTAGGCATGACTGATTGAATCAGTGCCCACATGGTCGAACTCAATTTCCAGGCCCCCTCTAGTTTGAGTTGATATGAAGTGTCGCAAAGCCCCAACCAATCACATGGTTGGTCTTTCTGGTGGCCAGTCCCCTCCCTAAGACTCATCCTGAGCAGCCCTCTGGTGGCCAGCCTTCCCCACAGACAACCACTGTGAGCAACCTGAGTCATCTCCTTAGCATGAACTAGAAGGTGTGCCTGTGGGGGAGGGGAAGCATCATGAATAACAAAGACATTCCTGTCATGGGAAATTCCAGGGGTTATCCACTCACCCTACCCCAGGAGCCAGGACAAAGTCCAGACCTCTTTTTGGAGGAATTACTGTAATTCCTTACTATACAGAAGGGTTTGGCCCCTTGTCGATAATGGCCCTATCTTGTTTACTTGTATAGCTCCAGCACCTAGCTTGGCTACTTTCCTTAATAGGTATGATTTCTCCAGAGTAGTTTGTGGCTAGCCCTGTGCATAGAGTAGTGAATTAGGAAGATGGAGCCCTGACTACTTGGGTAGAGGGAACATTTTCCACACTTCACCTTCCCCTGCTTTTGGCACAAGGTTCTTATCCAACAATTTTAAGATAATATACTAGCAAGATGGTGGGGACTATGATAGAAGATGGCAAGGAAAGCAGTTGAATCCAAGAGTTCTTGATATACAAGAGTATTTGGCATACAAGGGAAATGCCAGTGCTCACATGTTGAGACACGTAAGGAAGGTAGTGTAAAAGCCAACTGTCTTCTTTGTTTTACTCCCTGACAAACCAATAGGGATGACCCCATTTCCTGGCCTAGACCCTCCTCGAGGATATTCTTATTGTTAGAGCCAGGCTATACCTCAGCCTAGTGGAGTAGGCATCATCAAACAGTGTGATGAGTGTGACATAAAAGTTGCTCAGTGAGCATATAATAAGCGTTGTTAACTTAGTCTAGGGTAGTCAGGGAGAACCTGAGAAGTTGATGTTTAAGCCAAGAATTGAAAAGTCAGAAGCATATAGGTAAGTCAAAAGTAGGTGTGGGAATGGGTGGCAGAGATTATCATGGACAGTGAACTCAATGTGTGGTGGCTTTGAAGAAGAAAGGCCAGTTAGTAGCAAAAGCTTTAAAACCACTGAAGCTGGAGTGCTAGAGAGTGATGGCTGATAGGCTAATAGAACAGGCTGGGGTTAGATTATGGATAGTTTTTCAAGTCACTGAAGGTTTGAACCAAGGTGACTAGCCACTCAACATTGCGATTAAACATATTTGTGGACTGTATCAAGACAGAAATAATCTCAAAGTTTATAGTTTCCTTGAACTTTGATATGGCAGACCCCTTTAATTTTCTACTCCCCTCCCCTCCTTCTCAAATGCTAACACAACTCTAGTTTGTTTGAGGCCAAATCTATCCCCAGGGGATGAACTAAGATAGGTTATAATATGATCATGCCTATTTTTTTCCCTTTGGCCAGATACTTACTTTCCCAGACTTGCTTTTATCTAGGAGTGGCCTATATGTGGCCTGTATCTGGCCAATCAGATGTAAAAAGAAGCATGTGGGGGACTGGGTGAGTTTTTCCTCCCAGATAATCAGGAAGATCTTCTTTTGGTCTGCCCTTCCCTCTTGCTAGGAATTTTGGGGGAGACTGATGTCTGGAGTTGAAGCAACTATCTTATAAGTAGGAAGAGACATCTAAGTATGAAAATTCCACACATTAAGGATAGAAAGAGCCTGAGTTCTAGACTAAAGTTTGGGATTGCTGCACAGACCCTGAAACAACAGGTAAGATCTGTCAGGGAAGATCATTAATTGCCTTTTCTGTTTATACCATAATTAGTTGGTATTGTTACTTGCAGCTGAATACAACCTACTGCTACATTTGACAGTGGAAGTTCAGAACTATTTGCAGTCAGGGCAATTTTGTGATTAAGACCCTGATATTTAATCATATCATTTATATAGATACCCAGACATCCAAGGTTAGAAAAGAATAAAGAGAACATCTGTTTCAGACTCTTTATTTTGAAGATTAATAATTTGAGGCTCAGAGAGGTGATAGAGTTCTGCAAGGTCGACCGCCAATTAGTTCACACCTGGGATTACAATTCCATCTTCTGGCTCCTAGTTCAGTAATGTTCTCCCACACCATAAAGCCTTGGAAGATTTGAAATGGTAGCTTTAGGAAAAAAAGAAAAGAAAAAAGAGGCAAAGAACAAATATGTTAAGCTTTCACTGGGACACAGGCTTTAACCAGGTTTCAAGTTCTTCTAACACAGTATAATTTAATGGGAAAAGCTCTTGACATTAAGAGGCAAAATTTATATTTAAAAGGCTAAGATCAGAACACATTAAAGCACTTTAAGGATGTTGGCAATGAATACCAAAAGTAACTGATGGTTGTTATTATAAAGAACAAAGAAGCTGGCTCTCTGGAATTAAAGGTGATCCAGTACCATTCTTGCCATGGGGAGGAGTAGGCACCTGGCTTTCTTTTTTTCTTGGGACAGCTTTATCCAAATAACACACGGTATGTTTCATCACCCATAATGGAAAGTGCCTGTCACTCCTTGAACATCATCATATGGTTGGTGGCCGGTGGATAATGGCCCACTGAGTGTCAAGGTGACTGGCTTTCAATGCACACAAAACTGAAAATTATAGACCTGTCATTCCAGAGGCAGGCCACAATTAGCTGTCTATGCAACTTGAAATTTCCATTTTGCTAGCTGAGTAATCAGCTGACTGGAGTTTCTCATTTTGGATGCATTTCTAAGCCTTTTGTGTCCAAGTCTTTGAAAATGTGGATTCCAAAGTAAATAAACAGTACAGTTAATCAGATGTATTCTTTCTAGAAACACCCCTTCCCAAACACACAGGCAAACCCCAATATTGTTATAATAGTAACAACAATAATGTGACAAAACAATATTAGCTTTGAGTATTTTATTTAGGAATTGTATATGTTCAAGTCCCCAAAAAGAATCATGCCTTAATATTTTACAACTTAGGGGTTAGAAAGAGAAACTGAGGTTTTGGTGGCTCGGTAACTTGATAAGTAAAATTAGTTCTAGAAGTCAACACTCAGGAATTTCAATGTTGGAAATATTCACTATTTCCAAATTATCCATTTACCTGTTTTCTACTGAGATCTGGTTTTTAATTCCATATCTAAGTTCTTTTTTCTTTTCTCCACCATAGCATCCTTGGGATAAAGAAAATAATGCCATTGTCTTATCCTAAAATTGTATGGCAGTTTCCATTCAGTTGTTGCAAATGTGGGAAACTCCAGAACTCTACAACCTCAGATCAGATTCTAGACCATGTAGTTGAACCTGACTCTTCTTTACTCCTTTCCTCTTCTGCCCTCAGTTCACATAACTCTCTTCGTCACTTGGATGATCTGTGCCTAAATTTAAATTGCTAAAACAGGAGAACACAAGTGAGGTTGACAATCAATATGAATTAAGGAAAAATTAGAAGCCTGAGATAAGAAGTGTTTGAGTGAAATTCTGCCTACAAGTCTTGGCAAGCTTATGATTTTATTTACTTTATATCATCATTTTGATTATTGAAAATGTTCATAGGATGACATGGAATAGAAAAAAATTGCTGTTATAGTAAAAACAAAAACAAAAACAAAAAAAACCCTAAATATATATTGTATTGAAATAGGGCCTAACTAGGCAGTTGATAAAATATCTAGGCAGTTGGTAAAATATTGACAAGTCTAGTCTATTGTTTTGAATGACTGTGTGTCATATTTTACTGGGAATCGATTTCTGAGCCTCAGTCAAGGAGTGACTGAATTTGCAATTGTAGTCATTCTGTTGTTTAACTCATATTGTGCAAGGATCATTCTGAAGCAGCAACTGAGATATAACCCAGGATTTGGTACATGGTTTCTCTTTTAATTTCTCAGATTTTTCTGTATTCAGTTTTTAAAGGGCTAAAAGACTCGCCTCCCCCCCCCCCAATCTTTCTAGGACAAAAAGTGACATAATCTAGGATTATAAGAAGCTTAATTATCTATTTTATAAGAATCTAAAATTGGTTAATATGCTGTCGCCCATTTAGAACAATAGTAAGCTTTGCCAGTGATTTCTAATGATTAGCACAAAAAGGAAAGGCTTTTCAAAACCAAGATAGAATCTCTTTAATTCCAAGTGTCCATTTAAGAAATATAAACAGTGAAGATAAGTGAAGGCTATTTTCTCCAAAGGAAAGCATTTTCAAATGAACAGAAAAAGCAAATGTGCACTTAATTAGGTGGAGTCAGATGGGTATTAATTATTCACCTTTCCAGGGGGAGAATGGTGTTGTTGCTGAAGAAATGAAGTAAAGGCTTATACTGGCTTTATTCTTTCTTTCTCTTGCTACTGCTCTGATCTGAACTGGCTGTAGAATGAAAATGTTCTTTTCCCATCATAACTGGGGTTAGATTGTCTTTGGAAATTGTGGTATCCTCCATTGAAATAAAACATTATTGACTATCGCTTTGAGAAATAATTGTGTTTGGAATAGGCACATATATATCTGTTATGCTAGGCTTTCAAAATAGTTTAATGAAAGGTGTCCTTATTTTCAGTGTTTCATCTATTCTAAACTTGGGGATAGAGGTTAAAGTGACCCAAAATTTGAACAAACTGACTAGGTTTGTTTACCTTTGCATAGTCTCTTTTTAAAAAGTCTAGTATTTGTTATTCCTCTGTTTTGTTACACAGGTAATATTATGTGAGATTACATAATGGATATGGGGTCTACCAATGAGAAACATTTAAAACCACTGCAGTGAAAGAGGAGCATTTATCTGAGTGTATGCAATGTATAATAGTAACTACAAGTGGGAAAGAATGGAGTCTATATCAGGAAAAAACCTGGGGATGGGCTTTAGCAAATTTGGGTTCATCCTGACACTTATTGTAACTTATTACCTACCTCTCAATATTTGTAAAAGTATTTGTCAGTGCACATGTGTGTGTTGGATGAGAGATTGCTGGCGGAAGTAGAGGCAGAGAGAAACTCATCCACCCTGAATAATGTTTCCAAGAAGCCAAAATGCTTGTTATCATGTCTACATTCTAATTAGACCTGTACACTATGCTATTTTAATTCTTAGGTAACTTGGGTTAACTGCCTTTTATAGTTGAGGAAACCAATATCCATGAAGACAAAGTGCCTTGTCCCAAATTGGACAATTTGTCAATAGCAGAGCTAGAAACAGAATCTAAGTCTCCCATTTCCTGTGTAAGATCCATTTTTCCCTAAAGGACTTGTTTAACATGGGGCTATTAAAATAAGCATTCTTTTCAAAATGACACTGCATTCCTGGAGGTTTTATCAAATCACTCTTTTAATAGTTGAAATAGCTATATCATTTTAACAAGTCCATTATAAATTTCAATCATGTATACAATATTATTATATGGCAATTAAGCTACTTTTAAATTCCATGACTATAAAGGAAAACAATTGCAGATCTATAAGTAAAGATTCCAAAATTTATTTTAAAACCTGTTTTATTCAGGAGAGGTATAAAGTATAGAATTGAGGAGTCAAGCAATAGCTGTTTAGGTAAAATTCCTTGGTGAAGCTGGAAACTGCTCAAAGAAATGTATATTTGTAGACATGTTGCAGAAGTTTGATTTAGACTTCAATCAGCTGATGTATATGAATTTTTAAGTAAAATTCCATTTGGTAAAGTCAGAGTCATGTGTCTCTTCCTTTGTGAGTAGGGTTAAACTAACCTACAGTTTTCTTTAAGACAGTTATGACAAATACCATGAATCACAATTGGTAATCATTCCATTTCTCCTAAATATGAGGGTTTTATTCTTATAAATTAAGAGAAATTCTATTAAACCTTTGCAAACATAATCTTTCTTTTAGTTGCTACATTTGTAAAGAGGTAGGTGAGTCAGAAACAAAATACATGCTATGGGGAAGATTATTTATAGACAAATATAATGAATAAATTAAACTCCAGATTAGTACAGACTTAATGAGTTCTACCTCTCTTCCAAATCTGTTTATTACCATTTTATAACAGACTTTCTGCATATTATAACTCACTGATGCTGTGATGGTGTTTTTCTGGGGAAAAGTACCTTTTTCAACAGGATAGAGGTTAGCTATATTTTATGTCCAAGTTAAACTACTTTTTTTTTTTTTACCGATTGTAAGAATTATGCTGCTACTATAAATTATATTAAAATTACACATACGCAAAGATCAGCCATTTAATGAATGCATTATTCTTTGTTTAGATTATAGGTAGGCTTATATCTCACACGAAAATGGTCATAAATAATATAGTGACTGCTAAGTCACGTTAATATTAAAAGCGGAGTTTTGTGGTGCATCTTAAATACCAGCCTTCACAATCCTGGAGGGAAAAAAAAGTCATGTAGCAGTAGTTCCCGCCCCGCCCCCGCCCCCACCCCATCATCTGGCTAAGTTTTGTGAGTCTTTTTCCTTTCATGAAAATTATTCTGTCACCTCATGTGCGTGTATCTGTCACTTTATCTGAACTGCATGTGAATTATACCTCGAATAGATTCCCCAAACAGAAGAAGCGAAAATGTTCCCCTTCTGAATATTTTAGACTTCTCTGAGTTCTCTGATATTTTTGTTTTTGTGCAAGGCCGCTTGTAAGGCGGCCTGGAGCCTTCACTGCTGACAGCCTCCATTAGCATTAATGCTGTTCTCTTATCTCCCCTCGCTCCGCTCTGCCCCCCGCCCCCCGCCTCGCTCTTTCTTGTCTGATGGTTCACTGACACCGTTGACAAGGCTGACACCACCAATCAGCTTCGACTCAGCAAGGTCACTGTTCAGACTTGACTCGTGATTGGCTGCTGCGCTTCAGCGTGTTATTACTGTCTGATTTGATCGGAGGCAGGGGGTGGTCTCCAATCAAACAGAGAAAAGGTCCTAGAGAAGGTAATTAAATCCTGTCAGAGGCAATTATCGGTTCCAGGGCCATGACTCTGGCCCTGAATGCAGATGATCTGAAACTGTATTCTTGTAGAAATTCAAGAGGGCTCCTGGCATGGCTCAGTTAGGCATAAAGGAAGCAGCAGGCTTTCTGCAAACAATGCAGCTCTGTATTTTGAACCTTTCTGTCTCTTTTTTTTCTTTACCCGAAGACTTCTGTTTTCACTGATCAAAAATATTCCTTTTCAAGCCACATTCTAATTAATTTAATAGACAGGGTTTTCCTTTCTTGAACATAAATAATGACAAGTTTCACCAAAGAACTTCTGCCCCCAAACACAGGTTGTGACAAACAGCCTTTATCAAAGCAAACTAAAGCATTTAAATGGAAGGAATACCAGTTTGTAGTTGAGACCAAGGGAGAAAAATTTTAAAGTCTCTAATGTGGATGTTCTGCCCAAGATAGGCCCTACCATGTCTGTTTATACCTTACCACGCACACGATGAGGTCTGCTGCTGTGACAAATCTTGAAGTAGGTAACCTAATGATAACGGCTCTAGGTTTTTAAAAGACAAGAGAAAGGCTGCGGCAGTTTTCTGTATGAGAGGAAAATGCCCCCCCCCCAAAAAAAAAAAAACATTGAAGGAAGTTGAATTCTTAAACTGGGCCCTGGAAAATAAAAACAGAAAGAAAAAAAAAGTACTTTTAATTGGGAGAGCAAAGCAAAGACAAAACTCCATAGGCATATTTTTGCTCTTTTATAAATGGATGGCTTTGATTTTCCCTCTTGCGAGATTGCTCTTCAAGTGTTATTCAATAAGAATTGATATATAATTTTTGCCCAAGAACCCAATATCAAAAAGTAAACAGCTTTCTAGATTCTGATAGAGAAACAGTTTTAATTGTTCTCAATAGTGTTAATCAGTTCAGCATGAAAAATATTTGATCTAGTATGAAGGCATATCAATCATAAAATCCCTACATCCTTACACAACTGGCTTTAACAGACTTTGTGAAATATTTCACTACCTAAATGTCAACTTCCAAAGGTTTGAACCTTTGTGTTTTGTGAGCATGGGTATTATTTTTGCAAGAATAAGATGCTCAAAACACCATCGAAACAATTTCTGTATTGTTGCTGATGAAACAGTTTAACCACCAGGGTTTCTCCCAAGGGAACAGTTAGCCTTCTTCTAATCTTGGTTGTTTTCTTTGTTTCTAAAACACCATATTCCTTAATATGCCTGACTTTATTTGTTTTGTTGAAACATAAACAGATGCTTTAAGCAAACCACCATTTTTTAAAAAGTAGTCCCTGCTACTAGTCTATTAATCAAGATGAGGAATCAGGCTGGGAAAGAAATTGGTGGGAGAAGATGTTAATAATAATGAAAAGTGCTTTGGACACTGGTGGGCTAGATTTAAAAAAAAAAAATCTCAAGTTCAAATCTGTGCACATGACAGTGAAAATGATGTTTAATTCATCCCATATTACATTTTTGGAACATCAAAGGCTTCATCAACTTCCCTAATAAAGATAAAATAGATACCTAGATAGAAGCAAACAGCTCATGAATCTGGCGGCAAATTTCAGATCGTTACAACCAAGGTTCGCAAAAATTTCTCTTTTCCATCATCTGAGTGACAACTGTTTCATTTTTGAGCTAGAGTGTTTACTTTTACTTAACCAATCATTGTATATTGCATGGCTAGGTTTTTGTTTTGTTTCGAGGTAGTACCGGTTTCCATGAAAGCATTTCTTCTGAAGAAATGTCTATTTGTGAAGAAAAGGAACAGTTTTCATAAGTAAAACAAAAGGATAAAAAGTTGAAATATTTTTCCCTAGTAATTAAGATCAGTGCTCCCAAAAGAAAAGAAAGAAAAAGACTGGGTCACATGCAGCCAAGAGTCCTCTGTCCTCTAGGCATTCACCTCCTCTGTGCCACTGATACCGCTTTCAAGCTCCCTCACTGGACTGGGACCTACTTGAGGGCAGGGACAGCATTCTAAGCCACCTTGGATATCCAGGAAACCAAGAAATAAAAGATGGGCTTCAATTCCACAATGGTTTATGGATACCTATATTAGCCTCTATTGAAATGGAACTACCCCCAAGTTGAGACCCTGGAAATCATCAGTAACTATATAACCACATTATTTAATTGGGGGAGGGAGGTAACAAAAATGTTTTGTTGGGGAAATAGACACTGCTCTGACTGCTATTACCTGTGGCAAAGTGTTTAATTTGTGCTCTAACTAAAGATGGGAACTTCTTTCTGCTATTACATAATTCATGATCATTCAAGCCCCAACCATCAGAGCTTCTTTAATGCAAAGTATCTGGGGTCATTAGAATTAGAAAGGTGTGCTGTCTGCATGATGTATCTTTAAATGTTTGGTAAACAGAACTCTCCACGGCACATTATGTTGGTTCAATATTAATATGTGCTCTAAAATTTACAATGTTTATGCAAAACATGGAAAATAATTCACATTTGTCTGCTTTTGTTCAGTTGCTTTGGTCAGCATTGTTGGAATAAGAGAGGATTTGCCTTTAATTGGTCTTTTCCATGTTTCTGGTGAGAATCCTAACACCACAGCCCGCAGGAACACAAAACACAAACAAAGCCCATTGGGGTACATTTTCAGGATGGTGCATATGGGAACAATAATTTATGAATAGTTAATAGGAGCTGGGTATGCAACTCCCTGCCCTGTACCAGGATAAGTGCATCCCACTTATTACAGGGTACAGTGAAAATAGTTGAGTAAATAAGATAAAAGCCATCTGTGGTTTTCCTTATTTGTAAGTTGGAATTTCTCAAAAGCAATTGAAAAAAAAAAAAAAAAGAATGACAGGAGAATAACTATCGAGCACTAAGTACTAAGAAATATATATACATATATATATTTATATTTAAAAGCAGGGCTGGCAGTGAAAAATTAGCTGGGCTTTACCACATAGGGAATGAAAAAATTAACTTCCACTGTCCTGGGATGTTGTTTTGAATTTGCTGTGTTGCAAGCTGCATATTCACTCCTCAAGGGATCTGAAAATTTATCAGGTTTTATTAATTTATCGGCTCTGTGCTGAGGTGTATTGTAAACCAATTGTAAGTACTTCATTTCGGTATTTATTAACTGCTCACCAAAAGAAGCTGCTTTTCCTCCAAACCCCAAGGGTTTCTGTAATCAGTTATACTATGGTTTTCCTCAATCTAAGGACATGAAATCTAAATATGTTTAAATATTTCATTTTATATTTCTTAATGGGTGTCACCTTCAATCCCGATTTCCAAAATTAGAACATAAATTCTTGCAGCAGCAGCAGCAGCAGCAACAACAGTAGATTGAAGGTATGACTGAAGAGCTATCCCTTCCCCCTGTTTACATTAGATGGCAATTTTACCCCCTTCTTCTGTAAGCAAAAATCTGGAAATGTAGGGGAGGGGTAGAAATGCTAATTTTATAATGAGTTTGAAGTTGCCTGGCAAGTTCGAACAATGGTGGGAAGAAGGGGAGAGCCTCAGATTGGCACCAAGAGATCTGAAAGCTGGGACATATGATTGAAGACAAGAAGTGTACTGATGAAGGGATGGCTGAGAGAAAGGTGGAGGGTGGGAGGATGGGAGGTGGAGAGAAGAAAAAGAAAACCTACTTGGGAAATGGAAGGGGCGGGGCCACTGGACTAGAAGTCGGAAGACTTGGTTCTAGTTCTGGTTCTGTCTTAATTAGCCCCCACCAATTTTAGCTGTGATAAGATCTGCTCAGTACCTTCTTCATTTTTTTTCCACCCCCATGATGGCCAGATAAATACAAGATGCCCAGTTACAGCTGAATTTCAGACAAACACTGAACAATTTTAAAATCAAGGTATGTCCCAAATATTGCATGGGGCATATTTATACTAAGAATTATTTGCTGTTTATCTGAAAATTCACATTTTACTGGATATCCAGTGCTTTTCTTTGTTAAATCTGGCAACTCCATCTCTTCCATGATACTCGGAGCCTAGAGTGGCCAGATGCAGAGGTTCTGCAGAGGAGTGATTAATTTAGCAGCAAAATTTAGACAAATGCTTTAGCAACTGATTCGCCTTTTTCCTTTGTATATACAAATTCTATCATTATCCTTGAGAATGTCAACATCCATATAGAGATTTTACTTACCTTCTTGTTTTACATTGCCTTTTTTGTATCTATAAAAGAGTTTGGGGCTAGCATGTGGAGAAAGAGGCAAAAAGGGGGTAATGGGGAACAGAACAAAGTTTCAAGGCTGTGGTCTAAAAAGTTGTGAAATCCTTTTCAGATTTGCAACAGAACTGACAGACAAGTGGGAAAACTTCTATCTACGGAGAGTCAAGTCTACAATTTAATCACACATTCCCAAGTGAATACTTGAGTGAAAGAATTGGACTATAGTGGTCACAATTTGGTTCAAGCAGGTTGTAATTAAAGTGTGCGTGTAATTAAAGAGACTCCAAATAATTTAACGATTGTGTGATAACAAGGAATATTTTAGCAACATAATTCATTACAGTATAATTGACACCTCAAAATCTGAGGAGATGAGATACCAAGAAATATATATCACAGGCAAGCTGGAGAACCTGATGCAGAACAGGCACTGATAGTGGAGTAAGGTGCTGAAGGAGAATGGGCACTATTCAGCTTAATTACCCTCATGAATCAGTGAATTCAAATCTATGAATCTCACTTTTCTCCTTTGTAAAAGTAATGGGTTGAACTAAAGCTGGGATGGCAAATTTTTGACATGCTTACCGTCACTTTCCCCTCCCATGGACTTGCCAGACTTAAATAATCAATCATAGCCTACTTTCCAGTTCAGCATGGATGTGGCTTCTGAAACTTCCCTAGTCCGCAACCCAGGCACCTCAATCAGTCCATTAGAGGTGCCATATGAAATGAAAGCCTATTCCTTTACCCTAGACTAGATTATCTCAAACAACCTTTATAGTATTAAAATTCTTTCATGCTTGATGTGAAAAAATCCTAATGCTTTCTTCCATCTCTGCCTTAGGAGATGATCTAAGCCATGACATATTATAACCTGACCATTCACATCAAATTACTAAAAGTTCTAGGAAAAAAAAATCAATATAGATATTTTGTTCTCTTCAATATATTCTTCAAAATTCTGAACATAGAAAACCAAAAAGACATCTAAATTTAATTTTATCAAGATGAAGGGAAAAATTGATTTTTGACATGCCTTACCACCACACGATCAGATATATATATTTGCAAGAACCAACATTCAATTTTGTGAGCTTTTTTCTTTCCCATCTATGTCATATTGTAAATGCATTTTGAAGACATAATGACAGTTTTCTTATTTCATTAGATTTTTCATAAAGCAGACCCCAAATCTAGCCTTGAAAACAGAAGTCATCTCAAAATAAAAAAAAACAACTCTTCTCTCAAAGATCATCTGCATCTCTCCTCTTTGTTCTGACATAAAGTGGCACTTCCCAAATTACCCATTGTATTGGAAAATTGTAGAGCAGGGATGACACCCAATATATTAAAAAGCAAAATAAAACCAACAAACCTTATTAACATGTCTTGAATAATCTTACCTTCTACCTAAGACACCAAAGTTTATAGAAACAGGATAAGTCATGCTTTGGATTTTATTCCAACAAGCAATATTGAATAAATGCTACTATAATGTACTGAATTATGTGAAAATTCTATCTTCCTAAACTCACACTTTTTGGGGTCATTTTATAGTTTAAGAAATAATATTTTTTTCTCTTCACAAATAAAATAAATGCTCAATGTGGGGAACTTGGAAAACACAAAAGGAAAAAATCACATTTCTTCCTCACCAAAGTTGTCACTGTTATATTTTAATTTCCTCCATCCCTCTCTTCCTTCCTTCCATCCATCTGGCATCACAAAACCGCTATTGTTTTTAATAGTTTCCATTTTACCTTTAGAAATGTACTATGAAAATGCTCTACAACAACATACATTCCTTCACAATAATTTTTTGAGATAACTCTTAAAAACAGTGAAATTGAACAATTTGATGTTTTAAAAATATATGCGAGTATGTAGCGAACACTAAAATCGAGATATAGACTTGATTCCATTTTCCAGTCAATTCCCACCACTAGTCCCAAATAACTGCTTAGTTTTGTCTATTCTTGAACTTATTTAATGGAATAATACAGTTTGTAGTCTTTCAAAATTTGCCTTCTTTTTTCATCATAATGCTTTTGAGATTTGTTTATGGTATTGCAAGAAGTAGTTCAATATTTTTATTGCTGAATAGTATTTCATTGTATGAATATGCCACAATTTGATTTCATTCTCTGGTTGATGAACAGTTGCATTATTTCCAATTTGGGGCTTTTTTGCACAAGTCTTTTTTTGGAAGTATACATGATTTTTAATGGTTGCAAAGTATACCATTGAATTTGTGTATTTTAAATACCTATCCCCTTTTTTGGACAATAAGTTCTTTCCTGTTTTCACTATGATAAATGCTGCTATGGTGTAAATCTTGGTGCATTTTTGAGTAATCTTTGTACATAGATCTGATTATATGTTTAGGTGAAATTTCTAGAAGCATAATTCCTATGTCCAAGTTTATGTCTGTTCTGAAGTCTCCTGATATGTATAGTCCTATCCTATTTCACTCTAGAAAGGTTATGCTGACTTATTTTGCTGTCATTAGTGATGGGAATTATTTTTATTTTTTTAACTTCTCTTTAGCCAAGTCTAAATTATTCTAAACCATTCTCTCAATGATCTCTAATACCTGGATATTTTGCCTTCATTGTAGCAATAATTAAATTATTTGGAACTATTTCCATATTTTGCATACTGGTGATGACTGGACACTTGTGTTAATGGTTACTAATTAACTATTATTCATCAATAGTTTATACATTGTGCCTGCTCTCCTATTTTCGTTCTCTATGGAATGCTTTGTTTTACACTGTCTCCTGAAAGAATCTTGATAAACAACAGTAACAATAATTATCCCTTGTATTTGCATAGTACCTTAACTATTTGGGCTCTTTCATACGCATAAGCTTCCTAGAATCTCATAACAACCTTCCCTGGTAGGTTGGAAAGATACTCTTATTCCCATTATTATAGGTGAAGAAACAGATGCAGAGAAATTAAGTGTACCATCAGCCAATTAGTTCGTCAAGAGTCAGGGGGAGAGGCCAAGTCTCCCAATTCCTCTTCAAACCTCTTTCTAGGACACTGTACAACCTTCCATAAAAATATAAAAAGAGCCTTTTAAAAAACCCAAATATATAGCATGATATAAAAAAGTGAATTCAAATAAAACTGGCCACTTTGTCAGGCTCAACACACATAATTTTGATATGATGCACAGGAATGAGGATAGTCATAAAATCCCATTATTACCTGGAAACACAAGCACAGGGGCAAATTAGTTCATCATGTACAGATGATAGCTGTTATTTTGAATTACTTCCTGGGTACTTTTCTCAACGATGTTGTACAGTTGCAGCTGCCTAATGTTACTTGGTGTCTTGTAAGACATTTGATCTCTAGGGCAGAAAAAAAAAATCCCTGTGACGTTTTCTTCCTCATGAAAAGCTTATTAAAATTGAAGTAGAAGGTTAAAAATATGGCAATCCAAAATTTTTAAAATTTACCCTGTTGCAAAATGAACAAAATATAAGAGTTTTCTAGATGCCGAGTCTAGCAGCTTTTTGTTGTGATGACATTCCTACACAGGTGTCTGCTTCCTCAGTTTTGGCTTTATACTGGGCAACCCTGCAGAGTTAAAGAATTTCCTCTGGCTGTCAAACTTATTAAACCATTCTTTAAAAAGAAGTTATTTATAGAATTGCAATATATAAAATAGAGAAAAATGGAGTGACCATAGTTAAAGAAGGGATGGGACGAGTCTGAATCCCTACACCCTTCAAGATTCATTTATTTGTTCATTTTTGAGCTTTACCTATGCTGGATGATGGAAACCTAATGAAGGACAAAAAGAAACATGGTATCCGCCGTTATGAATCTTAGAATCTAGTGTGGAGGTTGCAGTTGTTAATGAAATAATCATGCCATCATGTGGAAAATTTCAACTCTGGCTATAGTGCACCAAGATGAACACAGTAATATGGTAAATTGTAATGGGGAACATGATCTAGTTCAGGGGTTCTTAACCTTTTTGTTCCACAGATACTTTGCCAGTCAGGTGAAAACCACAGACCCCTTACTAAGTCCACACTGTACTGTGTATTATTTAATAAATATATCACACCCACACCAACATATCCCTACAAGAATCATGTTTTGTTTTTGTTTTTTTTAATTTCAATACAAGCTCACAGAACCCCTGTTCTAGTTGAAGAGGTCAGGGAAGTCTTCTCTAAGCTTGGGCTTGGATCTGAAAGATGAATAGAAATTTACTAAGTGTAGAGGGGTATTAAGAATATGCTAGGAAGAGGGAAGGCAAGTGCAGAGGCTTGTGCCTAGAAGGGAGTAAAAGAAACTGAAAAAAGTAGGGACAAAGAAAGGGAGTAGAGAGTGAGGCAAGAGGGGTAGGTAGAGATGGATCTATGCAGGGATGGTTGGCGGCACTAAGGAATTTTGTCTTTGCTGTAAGAACAATGGGATGCCATGCTGGTAAGTGTAAGTTTTGTGGCTGAATTTGCATTTTAAGTAGATCACTCTTTTGTGGTGCATAGAGCACTTTGGAGAGAGGGCTGAGAGTAGGTGTGAGTAGACAGTCAACAGACTAATGCCATCATCCAGGCAGAGGGAATAGAGGAATAGTGGACGAAACGTGGAGGAGTAGATGGATTACATTTGTTTAGGAAGTATAACTCTTCAGGACTGAGGAGGTACTAAGGGAGAGTTGTGAAGGGGAGAAAGATGTTAAGGGCAGGTTTCTGGCTTGTGTAATTAGTAATATAACTGATGGGAGGGTCCTTCTCTGAGAGCAGGGGTCACAAACTGGGACACAGCCATGCTCATTTGTTTATGCATTGCATTGTGCTGCAAAAATAGAGCTGAGTTGTTGTGGCACAGACTGGCTCACACAGCCAAAAATGTTTATTGTCTGACCCTTTACAGAAAAGTCTGCTTACCCTTGTCTTAGAGAGGAATACCGGAAAAACATGAGACTGGAAGAAAGGCAATGAGTTTCATTTGGTGCATGTGCATGTGAAGTGCTTTGAGAGATCTAAAAGGCAAAGTCAAGTAGGAAGCGACATATGGGATTTTAGAGGTGGCATAAATGTGGGGGCCACTGTATGAAGGTTGTAGAAGTCATAAATGTGGATGAGATCACCTGGGGAAGGTTACAGCAAAAAAAAAGAAGGCATCTAGAACAGAACCTGGAAAAACTCCATCATTTAAAGGCTGGGTAGAGCAGTGGTCAATAAAGAGAATGCAAGGCCAAAGAAGGCTGAATTACAGAAGTCAGGGAAAAAGGTAAGTTCCAAAAGGAAGCAGGGTAATAGTGTCCAGTGCTGCTGAGAGATCCAGTTAGAGAGTGATTTCAAACTTGCTCTGGTTTATCAGAAAGTAGAGACCTGTAGATCGACCTTATTAATAAGTAGATTATTACTTTATTTGGATGCTCAGGTTTCCTTCTTGTCCCCAGATGTCCCAAATTTTTATTGATGGCTCTTTCTCTTTGGGAGATGACCCCATTGATGTCACTCATCCGGCACAAGGGTCCTGATTCTGAAGCAATGTGAGAATAGAGATGCCACCTTTGGAATTTCTCTTTCTGATCTCTGCAACCACTTGATTTCCCTTGGAGATCTTTTCTTAAGTAATATCCAAGCCTGCTCCTATTTAGAGTGCAGGAGGGCTAATGGGATCACTGGCTGAGGTGAAATGGTTGCAGATGGTAATGTGAAGACTAATTTATTTTCAAAGGCTTTTAGGAATTCATGTGCTTTTAATGATAGCTTACTATAACCACAAATCCCTCATTTTCATTCTTTAAAGGGAGAGGATATTGCCCATTATTAGCAACAGAGGAAGATAGAGTAGGTAGCTAATTGACCCAGCTAAGCTGACACAGTTGTGGTGGGGTTACGAGAGCTGAAGAGCTTTACCGTGCTCCTAGGACTTTTGTCTCATGTTTTATATCAACTTCTTTGACCTCTGTGTGAGCCGTTTTCACCTGTTCGTCTCTCTTCCTCAGTCAAGCTTCCATCTGGCGGGCTCACAATGAGGTCTGCTGGATAGTGCTTTCTTTGATCCTTTTTTTTCCCCAACAGAAAGACCATGCTGCCTTGTGCCTGCACCAGTGGGATGGTGAATTTTTCTTGGTGAGGGAAAAATGGGTGAGATTACATTTTGTTAGTCCCTCTGCTCTGGGGTCCTTTTATCCACTCCCTAAGCCAAGGGGTGGGGCTGAAGTGCTGGCTGTACTAGCCTTACCCTGGTAGGGGGAAGATGGGATATGGAGGATGGGGAATGCTAAGATATATTTTCTTCTCCTTTCTAACTTTTTATTGTAGTAACATATATACAAATCAAAATGTTGCATTTTAACCACTTTTAAGTGTACAATTCAGTGGTATTAATGACAATCACAGTATTGTGCTACCATCACCAACACCCATTACCCAAACTTTTGCATCATTTCAAACAGAAACTCTGCACCCATTAAACAATAACTTCCCATTTCCTTCTTCCCTCCTTCCTCCCACCCTGCCCCTGGCCCCTGGTAACCTGGAATCTACTTTCTGTCACCATAAATCTACTTATTCTAGGTATTTCATCTAAGTGAGATCATACATTTCTCCTTTCATGTCTGTCTTATTTCACTGAATATTATGTCTTCAAGGTTCATCCATGTTGTAGCCTGAATCAGAACTTCATTCATTTTTATGGTCGAACAATATCCCATTATATATACATTGCCTTTTGTTTATCCGTTCGTCTGTTGATGGACACTTGGGTTGTTTCCACCTTTTGGCTATTTTGAATAATGCAGCCACAAACATTGGTGTGCAAATATCTGTTTGAGTCCCTGCTTTTAATTCTTTGTGGGTATATACCTAGAAATGGGATTGCTGGGTCAAATGGTAATTCTACATTCAACTTTGTGAGGAAATTCCCAACTGATTTCTACAGTGGCTGATAACATGGTCTTTTTTTTTTAATTAATTTTTTTACTTTTATTTTTAAAGAAGCTTTAAATTACATAAATGTTACATCAGAAATATAAGGGATTCCCATATGCCCCACTTGCTCCCCCTCCCACACTCTCCTACATCAACAACATCCCTCATTAGTGTGGTACATTTGTTACAGTTAATGAACACATATTAAAGCATTGCTACTAACCATGGATTATAGTTTACATTATAGTTTGCACTCTGTCCTGCACAGTTTTATAGGTTATGACTAAATATACAATGGCCTGTATCTGTCACTGCAATGTGATGCAGGACAACTCCAATGTCTGAAAATGCCCCCATATTACACCTATTTTTCCCTCTCCCATCCCTCAGAACCTCTGGTGGCCACTACCTTTATATCAAGGATAAGAGTCTTTCATTGCTAGAATAATAATAAAGCGATAGTAAAATAATAGTAAATCTACTTTAGTCCATTGTTCATTCCCCAGTCTTGAGGATTTGGGGATGGAGATGCCCACTCTGCTTCTCATTGAGAGGGAGCTTAGTCCTATGGGGCAGATGTATTGAGCTATCTTGCTTGCAGATGCAGACACTCTCAGTTCCTTGGGATGGGCGTTGCCCATCATCACTTCCTGTTAGTTGTCCCAGGTGAGTCCAATGAACTGGAGAGGAGGTGTTGCAACTCTGCTGAGATTCAGGGCTCACCTGGCATGTGGACAGATCAAAGATTTAAGTCTCTGGGACAAATATTTATCAAGTATAGTGCTAATTATAGGTTCAAATAAAAGGGGTAGAAGAGCCATGTGTTTGTCTCTCTTTTTTTTTTCCCGTGACATGGAGGGAGAAAAAAAATCTTCCTTAGCCAGAAACCTTTGATTTCAGGAGAAAAAATATCTTCTCCTTCTCCAGCCCTTTAAGCCAGCCAGACTTGTGATACCACTTTTCTATCAATCCTAAAGGCCAGAGGCTCTAAGCTCTCATTTACCAGCAATGTCTTCTCCTTCCACCACCATCTCTGCTGATGTTGTATTCTTGGTTCTGCTCCCTGGATTTATGTTCTGCCTCTGATGAGCTGAAGGTTTATACTTAGTCTTTTTCCAGGTCTTCAAGCTTGGATTTCTATGAGTAGTTTTCACAAGTGTGCCGCGTCCGGCTCTCAGTCCTCTGCCACCCATGGTTCCACTCTGTCTTGTACTCCCCCCATCCCACCGAAGGCAAGTCCTAGAGCTAGGTCTACACCCAGGATAACAGTCTTGAGTCAGAGCTTCAGAAAAAAACCTCCATAGTTTAGGAGTAACATGTCCTCATTCAGAATGGGAGGAGTGTAGATTTTGAAATCAGGCCCACTAGAGACTGAGTGCTGAGCTCTACTGACTTATTTTACTTTTTGAAAAAGAATTCCATTTGTTACATTTAAAAAATGACATGACAATGTTTATATTTAAATCATAAATATATATATATGGACTGGAATATACATGTGCAGTGCATGATTGTTACTGCCCTAAGGTGAATCTGGGAATCAGGTAGAATTAAAGGGGGAAGAAAGGGGATTTTAGGTTTATCAGGAATGAGCTAGGTCTCTTATTTATTTAAAATAAGCTGAACCTACTTTGACAAAATTTTAATATCTTAAAATTTCTTGGGGTGGGTTGTATTATTCACCCTAGTTTTCTACATTAAGCATCTTTTCATAGGTTTCTTTGCCATTTTTAATTTCTTCTATGTATTGTCTATTCATAATTTCCTTCTGTTTTTTTCCATTGGGTTGTTTATCTTTTCCATACTGAATTTATTTATGTATTGTGATACTAATCCTAGTTTGGTTATATGCATTTTGAGTATCTTCTCCCTGTCTGTGGTTTGGCATTTCGTTTTTTCCTCAGGAGTCTTTTGAAATAAAGAGTAGTTTGGGTTTTTTGTTTTGTTTTGTTTTTTGGTATAGTCGATTTTTCAAATTCTTCCTTTAAAGCCTTGAGCTTTTGTCATGTTGCCTAAAAAGTCTTTCCCTACATTAAATTCTTAAAGTTATTTTCATATAACAAGTTTTTTTTTTTTTTGGTAAAGATTTAATTTGAATTTTTTCATATGGAAATCCAATTTCCCCCCAACTATTTAATAATTATTTTCTGGAATGCTATTGATTTTATATCCAGAAAACTTGCTAGATTCTTTTCATGCATTCTAATAACTATAGAGTTTATTTGATTTTCTATGTTTAAAAAATCTACACTATTGCAAATAATGACAATTTTGTCTACTCCTTTCTAAGTCTCCTATTTCTTTTCCTTGCCTTAGAGTTAGGTCTGCATAAGTAGTACAATGTTGAATAGTAGTGGAGATAATGAATACCTCATTCTTGACCTTAATGAGAATGATTTCAGACTTTTACCATTAAGTAGGAAGTTTGCTATAGGTTTTTGTTAGATAACCCTTTATTGGGTTATCTAACAAAATTTCCAGTTTGTCTCAAATAAATTTTTAAAATCATAAATGAATGGGACAAAGTCATTTTTTTCTCTCTCATCTAACAATCCTGATCTAAATGGTTCAACCTGGTGGTAGAAAGTACTCCTCTAGATCATTTAAGTGCCTTAGTGCATTACTATTGTCGGAAAAAATAAACACTTGGAGGAGGTATGTCCAAGCCTTTCAGACCCAGGCCTAAAAGTAGCTTGCGTAGATACCAGTCACATTCCATTGGTGAGAAGTTGGTCACAAGACCACACTTAACTACAGGGGAATCCAGGAAATGCAGTGAACAACAGTCTCTGCCACCAAAGAATAATCTTAAACTTAAAAAAAAAAATCTCTATTTCTAGCTATCTTTAGTACTATTATTTGGGTCATCTTTGTATTTCTTAAATAGTTGCTTAAGTTTTTTACTATTTTATTAGTTTTATTTCCCAAATGAAATTGAGTTTAGCTAATAGTAATGTACCAATATTGGTTTCTTAGTTTTGAAAACTGTACCATAGTCATTTAAGATGTTTATAATAAGGCAACCTGGGTGAAGGACATATGAGAATATTATCTTTGCAAATTTTCTCTGAAGCGAAAGTTATTCTAAACTAAAATGTTTATTAAAAACAGTCTTCAGTTTTGTTGATCATCTGTAATGTTTTTGTTTTTAGTAGGTTTTTCTTTTGTTTGGGGTGGGTATTGATTTATTTTTTTAATGCTATTATATCCTTTCATCTAATTACTTTGGTTTTATTCTTTTCTGTCTTTTATGTAGAATGGGGGTGAGTCATGTTGTCCAGGGGTCCTTTATGTTACTCTAGCCATGTTATTCTTGTTAAGACACTTAATATCTCTGAATATGTTGCTTATTCTTTATGTGTGTGTGTGTGTGTGTGTGTATTGGGGATAATGATTGCCTTCCTTCTAGGGTGACTAGAAGGGCTAAATGAAAACATACGTGTGAAACACCTGGTATACAGTAGGCACTTAATAAATGGTTATTTATCATCATCATCACAAAGAGAATCAACAGTGAAATACATGCAATGTACTCAGATACATACAATCAACTTTGATGGGGTTAATGTCTAGATTATTAATACCTAGATGGACTCATTTTCCATATTTTACTCACAATTCTACTTTCTAGTGTCATAAAATCATTTAGAATGCCAGTCAAAGCTGATATTGGATTATTTGGCGGGATACAGAAATAGACATGTAGAGCCAAAACTAGGTAAGCAATTTTATTTGCTTTTGGTCTTATCTGTTGTGTTGGATGCTCTCCCTTCCATTCTTCTACACCTTTTCTGCTCCTTGGGAGGCTGTCCTCAGGGGACTGAGTCAAGTGGGTTTCCTCGCCCTCTGCCAATGCGAGGCATCAGTAGGAGACTGGAGGGTGAGATGAGAGAAAGTTCATAATGTCTGTTCTACTGGCTCCTCTATTGAAGGCCACAGTTCCTGTTAGATAGTTATTGTAGTTTGAGTCATGTACCCCAGAAAAAGCATGTTCTTTATTTTAATCCCATCCTTGTGGGTGTGAACCCATTATAAAAATGACCCCTTGAGGTGTTATTTTTAGTCAAGTTGTGGCCAACTGAATCAAGGTGGATCTTAATCCTGTTACTGAAAGTCTTACAGAGAGAAAGTCACAGGGAGGAGCCAGCTGCCGGAAGTCAGTGGGAAACAGGAAGAGAAAGGAGAGGATTTCATCATGTAATAGGAAAGCCAACGAACTACAATGACTGCCAGCTCTTCAGATGCTACCTAGTCCAGGAGGAAGCAAGCCTTCTAGTCTCTGAAACTGTGAGCCAATAAATTCCTATTTAAGCCAAACCAGTTTGTGGTATTTGTCATAGTGACCTGCGAAACTGAGACAGTAACTCTTCCCCATAGTTGTCTCCAAGTTCCAGTAACTTCTTCCTTCTCATTTCCTCCCCATTGTCCCTTTAGGCCTAAGGATGGTAACAGGTTGTAGCTGTTGCTAGCACCGTGATATTTCACCTTCATTGTGGGTTTTCCTTAACCCTGCCTACAACTTTATTAAATGTCCCTTCATTAAACTTTTCTCAATTAACCTGAAAATGTGCCATGAATTGCCTTACTAATACATATGTTTCACCAATTACAATTTTACTCACCACCATAACTAAATTCTGAGCAATGTTATTAAATATGTCACTCAACCTTCAAAGATAATTAGCCCAATATATTTGTCTTCATTTCCAAATGTTGTTAAATGAAAGCACTGAATTGATTATCACCTACACTCATCTTTAGATAAATTGCTATTTTTCCTATCACTTCAGTGCCTACTACCAAGAATAATGAGAGTGTATGAAGACATTAAAAAGTAGCAGAGGATGTTGGAGTTTGATGCTGAAGTCACAAGCTGGAGCCCCGGGAAGTACACACAGAGGAAAAAGAAGCATACCCTGGATAGAGATGAACCCTGAACCCATAGAGAAGCAAGACCCTGGAAGGGAGGAACCCTTAATGATGTCAGCAGCCATCTTACTCCAACATATGAAAATAGACTTTGGTGAGGGAAGTAACTTATGCTTTATGGCCTGGTATCTGTAAGCTCCTACCCCAAATAAATACTCTTTATAAAAAACAAACAAAAAAAGTAACTGAGATTTGTAAGCATTTACTACACTGTAGGCATCCTTCTAAGCTCGTTTAGTCTTCAGAGTAGCACCATGAAGAAATGACTGTTGGTGACTGTTCTGTTTTATAGATGAGAAAACTGAGGCATGAAAATTTTAAGAAATCTGTTCAAAGTCACATGATAAATGTCTGAGCCATGATTTCAGCTGAGCATTTGGATTCCCACACCAGCACTTGGAATCATTGTGCTACAAATGACCCAATAATTTAGTTAGGAAATCACTTTGCAGCCAATTTCAAAAGGTAAATTTGTCAGTCAGAGTCCTAGCAGAAAATAGATGACATATTCAAAACTGGGTAATTGAGTGTAGTTACTAGAGGAGGTGTTTAGGAAAACCAAAAAGTGAGTGTGCACTACCCTAAGGTCAGTAACAGTGGGGAGCTTTTACCACCTCTAGGTTAAAAGGGGCAAGGAGAAGGAATGGTTATTAAAATCTGGAGACTTTTGCTACAGCTGTATGCAAGAGCTGCCTGGTAAAAGATGTGGCATTTAGTAGAGGGATCCTGCCAACCTCCCATGACCACATGTGATGGTTTGAAGATAAAGGTATGCCAGAAAAACATGTTCTTAAATTTAATCAATTACATGAATGTGGACTCATTGTAAGTAGAACTTTTCGATGAGGCTACTTCAGTTAAAGTGTTTCCCACCACATTCAGGATGGATCTTAATCTTCTTACTGGAGTCCTTTATAAATGGAATGAAGGGGGGAAGGAATGGGGGGGGGGGAGAGAGAGAGAGAGAGAGAGATATTGAGAAAAGAAACTGAAAACAATGAAAACAATGAAACCCAAAGAGAAGGGAGAGACCAGCAGATGCTGCCATGTGGCTTGCAGTGTGGCAGAGGAGCCAAGGATCACCGGAAGCCAGTCTCTGGAAAGAAAGCATCACCTTAATGATGCCTTGATTTGGGCATGTTCTCTGCCTTGAAACTGTAAGCTAATAAATTCTCATTTTTCAAGCCAAATCATTTCATGTTATCTGCTTGCAGCAGCCTAGGAAACTTAAACACCAAAGCAATGAGGGAACCAGGAGAAGAAATATCCCTCTTTCATTCCCGTACCACCTTTCATCTCCTGCTGGCATCTTCCATTGGTCGTACCCAACTGGGATCCAGAGGACCAAAGAAACCAGGTGGTAGTCTATATAGCTCTGTCTCACATGGTCCAAATCAGGGCAGAGTGGGGTGGGGAATATCCAAATAGGTAATAGGAAATATCCAACAGAGTGAATTTCTCTGATTAAAGGAAATATTTTTGCTCCTGGAATAGTTTTGTCCAACACTGAAATCTAAAATAAAATGAGCATATCCAACAAGATGTTTAAAAAGATCTGTTTTTCTTCTTTGTTTTCACTGCTTTTGTAACTGAGCCTTTGTAAATGACCCCACATGCTGTTTGTTTAGTTAAGCCTCTGTGAATAGAAAGGTTTATATGTCTGTGAGTCTGCAGATATAACTCAGTGCATGGAAGCCACATTTTGGTTCCAAGCAGTTATGAACTCAGGAATAGCAATTTGCCTTTAGGCTATTTTTTTTTTTACAGCCATCACAATACACAAGGGAATAGTAAAAGGCTAGAGTAATATAAACCTATTCATGTCTTTAATGCTAGAGCAAGTTAAGTCAATCACAGAAGTTTTACAGAAATTTAGAAATTGGATGAACTTTTGTACTATCTTGTTTAACTTCCTATCTTCTGAGGGAATGCTCTCTTTAAGAATTCCTAAAAGTTAATTTTCCAATTTCTGACTCTCCCAAGGAAGCAGAACTTCTCAGGACCCTATGTCATTCCTGATCTGTAATTCTCACAAGGTAGATCACCTTATCCAGAATGGGCTTTTCCCTCTCCCATTACTCTTTTTGCATTATTCTACCTTACACCAATCATATAGCTGTATTTAATTTCTTAAATGAAGTCAAAACACAGCAATACAGAATGGATCAAGTAAATTAAAATTGTTCACCTGTCTATGTATTTCTTAGGGAGAGAGGAATAAAAGTTGAGATGCTATGCTTGGTTCAAGCTAGCATATGCACCTAGTTGGACCTATGTATTTGTGTAGTTATCAGGTATTGTCCTTTACATATTTCATTTGATCCATACAATAAGTCCATGAAGTTGG